>NW_028279559.1:0-93754 GCF_059751315.1 Micrasema longulum | reverse complement strand
GTCAACGGACTAATCGGCAGAACTGACCGAGAAAAAGCGGAAGAAAACTTGCGGTGTCTTACGCAGTAATTTCAGAAATACAAAACTTTAAAAAGTCATAGCGCTCATAATACGATACATTTTTTTTTATTGGACTTAGTTTAATACTCTATTTACAAATAAAATAATTATAATATACCACTCAACTTCCTCGTTAAAACACCTTTTATCCATATTTGCAGTTCTAGGTTAACGTAATGAATAGGCCATGCCTTTGTGGGATTTTGTTGTTTACTATTTTTACTGTTAATATGTATTTCATTGCTATGTAACTTTCTTTTATTTTTTGTACACTCTGTTTTACCTCTTATGTATATTGTAAAAAACAAAAAAATATATATATACATAAAAAATAAAATCGATATTTAATGAGAATCAATCGAGTATTACTTGGTAAGTTTCTAGATTACTTTCATACGTGCCAGACCTTACCCGGATATGCAGAAATACGGATAATTAAATTAAGCAAATTTTAAAACAAAGCGTAAAATTTACTCTACTTTTTTATTGCGTTAAACTTAAAATGTCCAGCAAAACCTTTTTTAATTACTATTATAACATCTCCTTTATTTATTATTTCCGATAGCGATCCGGATATTCTGCAATACGGATAACTGGAGTTCCTATAAATGGAGTTCTACTGTATATCTAGATTTATATATGTACAATTTATTTTCACATCAGAATATTTCAAAGTCCCTGGACTGGTATCTAAAGCGTAAGACTCATCATCTTATCTTCATGTAACAAAAGAAATCAAAATACGCTGCGATTGGTAGAAATCAAGATACAATGCAGTGCCATATGCACCAATAGGTGCGGAAAGGGATATATGATGATTATATGTATGTATGCATAGGCATGTGTATGTATGTGTGTATATTTATAAATGTAAATATATTTGATTTATTTCTATATATTTATATTACCCATGAGGGTACATTTCCTTATTTTAACTTATTATTGTTTCTTTTAGTATTTATTGTGTTATTCATACTTTTAACTTCATTTATATACTTATGTTATACAGTTGCACTTGAATGTGTTGCTAATAAATGTAAAAGTCCAAAGGACATATAAATAAATACAAATATTATATGATTGTAGGTTTATTTATGAACGCCTAAAGGGCTTTTACATATACAGAGGTTATAAACAATTTACAAATATAAAAATACAATTTGAAATGATAAACATATAACCTACAAATAAAGGAAAATACTAGACACTCAACTATCATTGAAAATATTGTAAGAATAATTGGCTCTTGAAGTTTGATAAAGTTTTAGCAAATTCATATATTTTTTGGGCTTCAGTGAATTTGTTCCCGAGCGAGTTAATTCTTGAGAATTATACAAAGAACATGCTAACAGATTATTAAAAAAAACCGGATGTGCATTTAAAAATTAAAACATAAAAAAAGGAGAAGAATCTGTAATCATAAAATGCATGTACTTTATATAAAGTAGATACATAAGTAGATTGAATAAAAATATAATTTTACTAACATAAATAAAATAAGTATTTTAAAGAATAAAAAAAACGATCCAATCACTTAAATAGACACAAATATACAAAAAGTAAACATATAAAATAAAATAAAATAATGTAAAAATAATAATGAATAAAAATATCAACTATGTGTATATATGTAATATATATAATATCGTTGATGATATTTTCCGGTCCCATGATCCGAAAACCAATGTTACAAAAATCTTCGATACTAAATATTTATGTACCTACATTTATAATCCAATATGAAAGCACTTGCATAAAATTTTATTTTATATATGTAACAGTTAAAATGTAAAACTAAATCGTAATTATCTAATTTTAAACACTCACTTTGTTATTTATTTTATATAAAATTACGGCAAATGGTTTCGAAAATAAACGAAAACACGCTAGCAACTAAATCAATATATGTTCATACTATTTATTTTTACAACCTGATTGGTTCATTCATTTCATGAGGAAGTTCGGTGCGACGAGAAATTGAATTTGAAAAAATAATTTCAATCAAAATTAACTACTTTGAACGCCGTCACAAGTTAATTAAACAATGATAGAGTGTTGTGATAGATTTCCGGTTACTAAAAATAATTATTTTGGGTTAGTTTGATAGTCTATAAACAATTTTTTTGAAAACCATTGAACTTCCTCATAAAATTAGTTATAAACATTTTGTAAGACTTTACTTTACAAACGTAACAAATCAAGACATTCGCTTAAGTATCCAAAGGGCTAAACTTATGGTTTATTGGGTCCCTTATGATCAATACAGTTAGCATTATTTATGGAGAGAAAGCGATTTGCGATCAGGTATTCTATTTTAAGAGCAGTAACTCGTAACAAAAGCGTCGGGTTTTAAAAATAAACAGAGATGAAAGATGCAGTGCACCCGACAGAGATGGATGCTGGCAATGCAGAGACGATACTTTTGCTAAGAAGAAAACTTAAATAACCGAAGGACAGTCTCAGACCGCTGACCATTACATAAAATAATAATAATTTAATGATTTATGTATATGGCAGCCTCTTAGTACAAAATAATTTCAAAAGCAATCCAAAATAGTAAAAAATCACAATTGCAACAAATCATTACGCAGTTCTAAAAAACGTTTTACAAAAAACTCAGACTATACGAGTAAGAAAATAAGGCATACCTATTACGAAGAATAAGGAATAAACTAGACCTTAAAACCCTTCTGATTACTTTGATTACTGCTCCAGTAATTTATATATAAGTAATGACGGAGATCTAAAGAGACTCCAAATGATACAAAACACAGCAATGACGAAAGTATTAAGATGTGGGAGACGCACGAAAGTTAAGAAAATGATTGAACTTCTAAATATTATGACAATTGATCGAAAAATCAAAAGATGTTTTCAAAACAAACTAAAAAATAATGAGTTTTTTCATAACTATGAAACAAGAGGATCTAAAAATATAAGACTGGAAAAGAAATCAAAAGCAATGTCCCAGAACTGCCTTATGTACAAGGGAATAAATTTATTTGAGGAAATGCCAGAAAGCATAAAAAATTAAGAATTTAAAAAATATTTAAAATCAAATGTAAAGAGTACATATGGCAAAAATATAAAGTTATGTTTTATACATTATAAATGGTGAATATATACAAGTTATTATAAGTGTACATATAAAAGAACAGTTTGAAAATTTAAAAAATCGATAGGAAATGTACAATAGTAATAAATAATGTAAGAATAATTATGGATGTATAAATTGTGTTTTAATATTGTGAAATTCCATTCGTCGATGCGTTTTGTATGAAGTCAACTATCATATTATTTTTTTCATATTATGTAAATGTTATCAACTATCAACTATCTAAATTTAGTAAATGGGATCTAGAATTTCAACATGCGCTCAGTAGCTGCAAGACTTGTTGTTATCTAACTTCTAATTTTATAAATTTGATTTTTATTTCGTTTTTTGAAATATCACTTAAACTCTTAACTTCATTGTCAAATAATTTAAAAAAAAATAATAATGTAAATAGGGGCTAGAATTCTTATTGTCTATGCGCTCTGTAGCTGCAAGACGTGCTGTTATCTAGCTCTTTTATATCATAATTGGAGACGAAGAACTAGAATCCCAACCGTCCATGCGCTCTGTTTGCTGCAGCTTGCAGCTACGCTGCAAGACGTGCTGGGATATATATTTATTGTACAGCGCCCTTGAGATGATTTTCACAAAAATGGCGCAATATAAATTATCCAAACATTATTTATCATAGAACTATTTTTTTTTTTCAAACTCCGCTTTATTACACATTGTTTTCTCTACTTCATCTTCTTATGCACACACGCCAATTTTTCTCCTTATTGTTCTTCTTCTGCATCCATTGACATTCTCATCTTAAATCTTTTTAGACGTTTTCTCCATCCATTTGCTCTAATGAGCACCTTTCTTGCTTGAGCAGATGATAATCGATCTCGGCCATTCTTTTCAGTGTTGCTTTTTGCGCGGTTTTCAGCATCTTTACACCGATACCTTGCATCCGGGAGATAATTTATTTTTAGATAGCTTGGATTTAAATCGAAGACCTTGTTTTAAAAACCTCAAATATCACAAATTATTTTTTTTTAGGACTGATTACCGCGGGTTGACTGAGGTTATTACATATTACAATAATAAAAAATCATAGATATTTATTTGAACCACCGCATACAAGTAGAGAAATGTATTAATATTGTACATTTAATAAAATATTTAATAAAACGTAAGTAAAATTTTGGACATTTGCTGTTTTTAGTGCAAACCTATATGTGTGTGAAAAAAATTATATGTATTTCATAAACATAAAAAATATTTTTAAAATATCAAAATAGTACCAGTATTTACGCTAGAGCTAACTTAAAAATTGTAAGAAGCAAAAATAAAATATAAATAATATCTTAAATTTCTAAATGAAACACTGTAAATTCTTTTTTTTGAGGGACAAAGATTTTTTCAGATTTTTTGGAAAGAATCATTATATTGAGTCCTGGGGTGCTTTTATGAATCCTCTTACGGAGATAGAGAAAAAAAAATTGGAATTTTTTATTTTTTTGCATGCGACTAAACTTTGCCTCATATATGGCCACACTGGTGATTAAACGTCCAATTAATGTGGAACTATGAAAGGTCAATTCAAAAACTGCTTAAAAATCGGAAATAAAACAAATACGGTTTAGTCAATTCAACCTAATTAAGTGTTTTGGGTAATGCTTAAGGTCGCAATAATGTTCCCAATGCAAATCATCATGTTCGGCTTCACGTATCCGTATTAATTTGTCGTTTAATCATCAGTGCGACCATATTCGAAATAAAGTGTACTCGGATACAAAAAAAATCACAAATTAAGTACTCTCTACCTCCGCGAGAAAATTCATAATGACCCCCACGAACAGAGAATAGTAGAATAAAATAAAATTCAAATATAAAGAATTGGATATTTGCTGTTCTTAAAACAAGGCCTTCAATTGTTTTCCGAACAATAGACGGATATTCCGCATAGATATTTGTAAACAAAACAGGATTTTTGTTTGGTGACTTTAAAAGAGTGTGATAAATTTTCAGACGCACTGGGGTAAGGAAGGGAAGATTGGGGGTGTATTCCGATTCATCTTCCTTCATTCTTTCATAGGGGGATACATCTAGTCCCTGGTAAGGGGAAGGGTGTGGGGAAGGGGCTCAGGGGGCTGGGGGCATATAGGGGGCATTGCCCTGTGCCATTCTCAAGCTGCTGCTGTCATGTTCCCAGGACGAAGATATAACAAAAAAGCTTATACCTTCGTCTTCGGCTCTTGGACAGATGGAAAAAATATAACAAAAAATGTTTTCTACAGATATTTTAGTCGAACATCCACCCATTTTTTGTCCCCCTTTACGAAATAGTTTTCATTTTGTTTCTATTTTTAATTATTATTTTTTAATTCACATAATTATTATTATTGCTTTGTAAAAATTTCCTAGGCACGTAAAACTAAACAGTCATTATTTAAGACATGGCAAAATATTAAAAAAAAATTATTGCTCTAAACTGCGATGTTGAGTAAATATTCGTGCCGCACATGGACAAACCAGACATTATTTTTAGTAAATTTTCGTGTACCATAATATGGGAAAACAAGACTTATTTTTTCGATTTATAATTTTCATGATAATTTTAATTATTCATTGAATTCACAGGCTACCAGCATACAGTTGCTTGCAAATTCACTGATCCAGTAATTATTTTGATCTATTTTATACATTCCCGTTGCGTTCATAAAAAAAAAAACAAATTTGATGTATATTTTTGTGTAGTTTTGTATGTACATTTTTCAAAAGCGCCAACCACCATGATACGATGCGGACTAATTTCGACTCGATTTCTTTATGCGGGATTTTTACGTGAGAGCAGCCATCGAGTTGAAAGAACTCATCTAGGACTCTGGTTCTATTTCCCACGAAGAACTGTATTCAGTCAAAATTAGCGTTCATGAAATTACAGTATTTTGAGTTTGAAGTCATAAATATATAAATAAATAGCCACACAAATTGAGGTGCAAGATTAATCATAAATATGTTTTAAACTATGTTCTGTTCAATTATTTATTATTTATGTTTTCATGAAAAAATAATGATAATATTTTTGAAACGTTGCACGTTTTTTTGCTACGTATCTTTTAGGACTAGGTAGCAGGATCCAAGTTAAGGTAACATCAAGAACTATCCCAATCTTTTTACTCAACCTACCTTTGGGTAGGTATTAAAATGTTGAGGTAAATCTCAACAAAAAAATGGTTCAGCTGCCATACACATTGTTGCCATTTTTCTAAAGCTTACTTTATGCTTTTGTGGGTAGGTTTAAAATTATGATTTACGAGTATGTTTGTATTTTATACCTACCTGGAAAGAATTTAGATAAAATTGTCACCTTTAAAAAGAAACGCCTTTGATATTATTTTTACATCATTTCTCTATCCGCACCAGGTGGTGAATAGGGCACTGTATTAGTACTCCAATTGCAGCGTATCCGGATGTTCGTTACATTGATAATAATATGATCCGTCTGGCGCTTCAGGTGTTAGTCCACGAACAATAAAATATTGCAGCTTGCCCACCACATACTGCACACCTGATAAGTCTCCTTGGCGGTGCCCACATACACGGAACAGCTGCCCGAAGGAACTATCTGTAATCTGGTAGCCTTAACATCTTTGTGCTGAAATAATGTAATCCAGAAGTACATAATACGCACTTCATTCGATTGAGAAAAGAGGGAAGTCAATTTATCACTTACTGGGATTAAGTTAATTGAATTCGCCGAAATAATGAAATAACTTTTTGAAAGCCTTGAAATTATTTTTGGAAGCCACCAGATCTGTAAATCTGACAGGACCTATAAACAGGGCCACGGATAGTAGCGAGATGCTCCATTCAGTAATCGCAGAGAGCGGAAAATGGACAAGACCACAGAATGTGTGTGAATAAAATACTGCAGTGTAGAACCACCTCCGAAACCAATATTTCGCGTCAACCCTGCTAGGAATCGAACCCAGGATGTTAAGAACGTCGAAAACGCCAATCACTAAACAATAAGGCAGACGTATCGACTTCGCTCAATTGATTTTTTCGGGATTTCACTAAAAACCAAAGTATATATCAAAGGATACACACATGAAAAAATTAATTAATTGAAAATATCAGCCGTTTTTCAATTGGAAGATAAGATTTGCACATATTTATGATAATGATAATTATTTTTTGAACTTTATGGTGCTGTTTTAATGATATTGCTAATCAAATTTACTATTACAATTATTATTAATTTATTTGTTTGTTACAAAAAAGTTCATAAAATTTATTACATAAAATAGTAACGTTTCCCAAATTCATTCGTGGTAACCAGTATGTCACTGACATGAACAGTAAGTTTCAGGCTTATTCTGTCACAAATTTGTTTCGTATGTTCGTTCGTTCACCATATGTTCACCTCATTCTTATGCAATCAAAACCGTATTTCGCTCTCGTTATCTCTCATAAGATACGAATGAATTAACGAAACGAATTAGTTACCGCTTAAAGCCACTGGAAGAGAGACTGCACATATTTTAGGGAAACATAAGACGGAGACCACCAGACCACACGGTAAATCATGCAATGTCTGTGGATCTTCCTTAACAGTCATCCAGAAGAAGGCCAAAGAACTTCTTGATACTCAATGCACCAAGCTTCTGCAGAAAACGGCCTAGATGAAAGCGACACCAGAACCGAAGAATATACAACTTGAGAATGAGCAGAGCCGGCTCCATCAGCCACCTTGGCAATGAGTTGGGACAACGCCAGGTGTTCAATCACACATATTTATCGATGTGCTAATAAACAACGTGATAACAATTTCTCACCATGTCTGTTTATCGTATTCGCGATCACAATGGAACATCCGTGAAAATATTCCAAAACTGCTATTTTCATTGATTTATTTATTATTTATCAAGCTATTTATTGCATTTAACCGGCGCGGCGGTTGGCAAGCCAAATGTCATTGCAATTTAGTTTTTACTTTTCTGTATTAGATAAATGCAATATATTGTGTTATTTTTTATAGTAAACGCTGATTTTTTGCCAATGCACTATTTATTTACGAGGAAAACAAAAAACAAACTGACACAAGCGTTGACTAATCTCTCATAACACACGCGTTGACTTATGACTGCGATAGCTAAAGCACGTTCATTATTGTTCATAGTGATCGTTCAAATGCTTAGCATGTTTTTAAGGACGCCGATAGTTATTTGTGATTGAGCTACAGGACGAATAAGAGTAACTCATCACTAACTCTACGAGACCAAAAGCGCTGTGTTGAGTTAGGATTAACATAGTGGAAAATGAATGCAAGTAGGAAAGATTAATTGGCTTAGTTTTCCGATTGAATTAATGACGACATGTTTTTTCCAGAAAAGTAATTCAATTTTACAGTACGTAATTTGGTTCGAATGGAAAATACTTATCGATGTTTTTAACCATGAAAATGATCATCTAATTAATCATGACTACCAAATTAAAATAACAATTAGGTTCCAGATCTCGAATCTTCAAGAAGGCATTTCTTTTCTCGCGTTGGGAAAAATGTGTTATGATAATTAATTTAGTCGATTTAGCTTTCAAATTAATCCGTTGTCGTTAACGTGAATGCGAAAATTTCCGAGACGATTATAATCGTTTTTTTGTTGTTTTTAACCCTTTACAGGTAAATAAAACAGAAAAAAATACATTCCACATTACGACTAATAGCATTACTATTAATTTCTTAACTAATTAGTGTTAATAGCAACTACTGTAAATGTTGTAACAAACATAAATGATATGACATTTAATGCTTCAAATCTCTGCATAGGGAAACTTGTCAGGTCTATTTCAGACGATTGCATAAATTTGCACGACATTATTGTGATATACAAAACAAACAAATAAACCATCACGTTGTTTCTCCGTCGGGGTAGGCAGAGAGGATGGAAGGCCACTTTAGTTTGTCTTCGCATACAAACTTCGTTTTCTCTTCATTCATACATCTTCTCATGGACATACGACGATTTATCCGACCTTTGACTTCTCCGTCATCAAGCACTCGTTGGATATGGTCATGCCATGTGGTTTTTGGTCTTCCTTGTTTCCTGCATCCATCAACATTTGCATCGTCAATCTTCTTAGTCGTTCTTTCGCCTTCCATTCGCTCTACATGCCAAAACCGACGCAGCACTCGTTTCTTGATTTAATCTTTAATGCTGACATGACATGAATCTCGACATTTGTGCACCTATCGGACATAGTGCTGCCACACATTCACCGGGGAGATCGCATTTCGACAGCATTTAACCTACTTCCATCCTTGTTTTTTTAATTCCATATACAGTGTTATTATTATTTTTATATATTTAATGCTGGGCGAACGCACTTACCAGAACACCACGAGGTCAACTATTCTAAACTTTATTTCCATTTGTAGCCTACCTAAGAGTTGCTACTTAAATCGGAAAAGTGTATATTTTTAAAGATAATAAAAATTAATCCACCCTAATTTTACCGTACCGTGTGGAATCGACCGGTGCAAAATCGGTCTCACCCTGTCAGTGAATACAGATAATATTAATAAAAATATGTTGAGTAGATATGTCTAAACGTTTGTAGAAAAGTGCTGGATTTTACCACGTTTGTTGGATATCATTTCTAAATTTTTGAATATAAATAAATGAATTGGATAACAATTTCAGACTTATTAGATTCTTGTTTGAATCTCATGTACTATTAATTCCTATTTGTCACTAAAGTCAGATTATTTGAACTCTTTTTTCCGAAAAATTTTAATTAATTTTTGCTGTAAAATAGCGCAACTTCATTTAAATTTATTGATTTTTTTTTTGCCATTTTACGGCACAATAAAAAGTATTATTTTTACAAGTAATTTAAATCACGCGATAAATGTTTGATAATGTATGTTATACCTAAGTTCTAAGTGTCCAAATAATAGCAAAAACTCTCTTGAAATAATGTACTAAAGGCTCTCATACTCTAAAAGGCTCTACGTCTAGAGAAAAAAACACGTGTTTTTGTGACAAAATTGTAATCTATGGCGAAATATGTCGTCAAGTCGCGAACAGAGTGCTAAGGGTTAAGTTGGATGACGAAACAATATCGAACATAAAACATATTATTTAGACAGCTGTAAATATTATTTAAACGGAGTCGGCAAAAAATCGACCATTTGTATTGATCGGAATAATTGTCGTTTGCGATACGAACCTTAATGAAAATTGTAATGACATTGACCGCAAAGTCGATTCAGATCAAATAAATAAATCAGAAGGGCAAACTGCTAATACTTCTTACTCACTAAATACGAAAACTTATTTTTACTATTAAAAAAAAAATTAAGGCTAGTTGCACGATTTTTTTTTAGAAAAATAACCAAGGGCAAACATAAGTTTCTTTTGGACAATTTGATAAATAGCAAATTTCGATTTCTGGTAACACGGTTGGGAATATGAAAATAAATTTATTGCAACGGAGAAGAGACATTAAGTATTTTGAAAATATATGAAAGGTCTATCTCCGTTTTACGTTTCTCCATTGAAGACATATTGAGAGACTGCTCTCCCACAAAATAGGAATACCCCTTTGCAATCCGAGCAACTATTCCGTTTCTTAGAAAATGGTGTTGGACAGACTCAATATGGTCAACATGAGTCCTATAAAATGGATACCAAATTGGAGAAACATATTCTAAATGGGAGTCAAACTAGTAAACAGTAAAAAGTTTTCATTGTAATAATGTTTTTAAAGTTCATCGTCATTATATTGATATTGATAAAACCAAGAACTTTGAGAGATTTGTTTACAATATTATCAATGTGTTCACGATAGAAGAGTTTACTATCTAAAGAAATGCCAAGATTATTTATTTTCTATAAATGTATTAAAATCGTTCAAACTCAAGTAATATAAACTCGCGCATTATAATTTTTACAAAAATTAAACTTATTACTATTAGAAAAATAATGAGTAGGTACTTGGTACCATGAAAAATTTAAACAAGGTGGAATTGCTAAGTATTATGATGTCATTTCAAATTCTTTAAGGGATATGCTTGAATAACATTGAGAAGATAATTTTATAAATTTATATTACCGTTATAAGTTCAGTACATAGTTCAAAATTCAAAAATATTATGTATGTTACCCATGTGATAACATTGTATTGTTTATACAAATTTACCGAGTTTATTGACTCAATACTAATATAATTTTAATTACTTAAGACATGTTTTCTGAATTCTTACATGGCAATTCTGCAACTTATCATTATTGGTGTTGTTATTTTTTTATTATTTGGGAAGCATGCAGTAGAATTTAAATCATTTGGAGTTAATTAATTTTAATGGACCAGTAATGTTTCCATATTTTTAGCGTATTACATGCCAAAATAGTGATTAATTAACAATATGATATATATTCTTTTTTTTAAATTAGAATCATAATATTCTCAGGGAAAAAAACAAAACTAATATATATTTTTTTGAAAAACATGCTCAAATTAATGTAACAAATAACAGTTTTATAAATCAGTAAGTATCAAAATAAATTAAAAAACATTATTATATTTGAGTTATTTTTTGTCATTTTTTGATGGAGTATATTGTAATACATAATAACTTATATTTAAATACAAGTTATGAATTTTAAAAAGTTGGTGCATTTCCACTTATTTATTTGACATTTTCATTATGAGATTTTAAAGCGCATTTTTAGACTGGTAAATATTATAATTGTAAAATCAATAAGTTGAAGTTTACTAAATATTTTAAATTGACAACTTGTAAATAAATATTAGTTACTCCGTAATTAAAATATATAACATTAAATTAAGTTAAAAACGATATTAATATTACTTCTATAAAACAGTTAGAAAAACAATTGTAAAAAAACAGTTCAAAAAATAATACACATCGTTTTAAAAAAAAACCACATCAAAAAGTAAAATTCAGTGTAATAAGAGAAAAAAATATTTGAATATTTACTACGATAATATACACGAGTTGTATCGAAAAAAGTAAGAAAATTTGAAAAAAAATCAATGGGAGTTTTGTTCAAAAATTTATTGTTATTTTTTTAAATTGATAAAATATTTGATAGACATACGTATTATTGAGAAAGCTTATGAAATTTTTACAAGATCTGTGTTAAAACTAATTCTAAGAATAGCTAGTACCGAGGGGTGTTTTCGTGGGGCACGTGATGGACCGTCAATTCATATTTTATTTAGGAGTTAGGACGAATCAGGCTGTTAAAAATTTTATAAATGAAAGTTGTGTCCATTAATGTTCTCATTTTGTCAAGATTTGTGAGCTTGTGATAGCGAGTTAATTATTGGAATTAAAAACAGATAAGCATTCAATCAAGAATAATATTTACAAAACATAAATATTTTATCGGATTAGTTTCAATTTTATGGAAAAACCAAACAACTCAGATAATTTCGGATTTTTTAAAATAAAATATTTCACTACTCTCTAATCCTAATGAAAAATCCTAATGATTGATTACTAACATCATAAAAATTAAAAATATTTTCTATTTCACTCCGCATAGTCAACAGATGGAAGAGCTGAGGAAATACGAATATTTAAACATAGGAATAATGGTGAATGTTACACAGTGTGTGAAGCGGCCACTTAAACCAGCCAATGACAGGTTTTGAGCCTTGTAAATCTGTCAGCATTTCTACCATCTTTGCAGCAGTAAACGTATAATACTATTTATATAATACGAGCTGAGCCCGGCAATGCTTTGCTATTGCTAGCTTTGAGTACATTCTCATATATAAATATATATATATATATATATCAACACAATATAAAGTTTTGAAATCAATTACTGTGTTTAGTTAAAATTAAATATGTACACACAAATTATTATTTTTGTGTTTCAGATTACATAAATTGTAAGGAATTGTATTGTTATTTCCAGTGACTGGGAATCTTGATAAATATGTATTTGAACCCTGTTTTCCTGTAACTGTCTTGAAGATGGATCCCCGATGCTATGCAAAAAAAGTAAGGCAATTTCTGACTACCAACCCAAACCGTTCAATTTGAGAAAATTACAAGTAAATGCACATATTCTAGGTAATTATGTATAATCTTATAATTTATACAAAAACTGACTAAAAATGTACACTATTCTATGAAGAGTGGATTGGAGAGGGGTTGGGGGGAAAAGGGAAGGAGAAAGGAACAACTTCAAAATTTAGATAGTGACATTTCAATCTTGATTTAAATGTAAATAAATAAGGGGCGTCTCTGACATAGGCAGGTAGATTATTCCATTCACATCATAAGCCCTGTAAATGCCTAGACTTTTGTGTTCCTTTCTCAGAAATGTTTTGCCTCTCTGTTGCGATAAATTTCCATTAAAAATCATTGTTTGTATTGTGTGTTCGTATTATCTACGTATGTATGTAAACAGAACTTGAGAAAACAGACATACTTTGTCTCGTGTGTCAACGTATCGTGTTATAATATAATTTATTTTAATGTTTAATAAAATCCTCAAATTGAACTAAATTTTGTACCTCCAAAATATAAGGTTACTTTTTAGGACCTTTTATGAAGCATAACGGGCTAAGGCGTACCGCGGCAGTGGGCGGTCGCGGGTGCGCGGTTTGCTTGTGGGGGGCCCACCGCGGTTCTTGGGCGGTCTCTCGTGGAGCTTAGTCTCAGAGTGCACGTGTCAATGCGGTGATATAAGCTGTGGCTATTTGGCTCTTGTACAAACGTACGCGTGATAGTGATAAAGCGAAATAAAAAGCGTTGCAAACGAAAACCTGGATAGTGGGTCTGTCCAATGCTTACAAAGGAGTACAAATGAAGCCTCCGTAATTATTTTTAGTTCCACAATGCTGGACGACAACCGCGCGACCGCGCGACCGCGCGTGCACAGAGTCTTCCGCGCCCGACAACGTCAGCCGCGAAATCGCGCGGTTCAGCGGAAACCAGTGCGTTTGTCATGTGTTGCCTTATAAACATATAACCGCGCACCCGCCACCCGCAGCTGTAAGCGTTTGATACATTATTCTTCTAGAAATTCAGCGTTTCAGTGAAAATTTTACGTCTAAATTTGTCAGAAAAACGAAGAAGAAAAATAAATAATAACTTTTTTCTTAGACCAACAACGACAAAAGAAATATGTAAAATAATTGATAATTTAAAAAAAAATGGATAACCAGGATATGATAAAATCAAACCTACACTGAGAAAAAATCTAAGAGATGTATTACGCCCGGGTTGGTATTCTGAACGCAAAGAAAACATGCGTATTTACGTACTATATACACTCTAACACAGCGATCTCTTTGCGCGCAATCTCGTTCAGAATACCGGCCCTGGGCATACCAAAATTAATTAACATGCACACAAAGTTGGTTATCTACCCGGAAGAATTAAAAATTGCGTAACTCCTAGACATAAAAGTGGAGATCGAACGGAACAAAGTAACTGTAGACCTATAGCAAATTTAACTATATTTAATCTTCAAAAAATATATACATAAAGGATAAATGGGTCATATAAAAATGCTTTACATAATATGCTAAAATCAACATGGTTTTCAAGAAAAAAGAGAACCAAAAATTTTACAAATTACATACAAATAAACATGGACGCTGGAATTCCAATCACAGGAGTAATCTTGGATTTTAAAAAGCCTTTGGTACGGTACGTGTCATGTTGAGACCATGATAAAAAAATTTCCATGACATTGGAGTAAAACTTCAAGAATGTAAACTACTAAAATCATACTTTACAAATCGGAAGCAATAAACCTATTTTTTTTTTTAATTCAAAAAAAATACAAACGGTAAATTTCGGATAACCACAAGGATCAATTTTGGGTTCACTATATATATATTAATCACTTATAACTGTACAATTTTAAAAGAAAAAATATTATGTATGCCGGCGACCTTGGACTACTCTATAAATATCAAATTGACGTATAAACAGACAATGTCATAAACGAAGACCTAACTATGTTGCATAAATGAAAAAAGACAAACTTACTTACGCTTAAGGAAATAAAGAAAAATTATTCATTTTTAATCTAGAAATAATGACATAAAATAGATGCTATCATACAACAACTGAAATTTAATATGAAAAATACACATGAGCAATTTAATTAGCAAAATGGCGACATTTTCGAGTATTTTTTCTTAAATCAAAAACTTTGTTCCAAAAACGGAAAATATCTAGTAGGTACGAGTATATGAAGCCTTTGTAAAAACTATAACATTTTATTTGCAACTACTCTAGGGAACAGAAAATCAAAATGACATAAATTGACTACGAAGACAGTAAAATAAAATATTAAAGTTATTACATGATCTCCTTTATCTAACAGCAAATTAAGAACTCTTTAAACAAACTAAACAATAAATTGTAACTGAACTCTTTCAACTAGAATCCTTTAAATTTATTAATAAATTAGCCACTCATAAAATAATAAACTTGAAAAAAATTGTAGTAAACCTGGACACAATACGAGAATATCAAAACAATATCATATACAACTTTTTAAAACGAGACAAGGACAGCCGAGACTAATAAACCTAGACTGAAATTATACAATAAACTACCTGACAAAACAAAACAAAAGACTCAGAAAACCTGTACAAAAGATGTTAAATATATTATAATTAACAGTATAATATGAATTTAAAACAGAAAAAAATATTTTGTTAAATGTATGTAATCCGTAAGGGTTTAAAAATAAAATTTCAAATAATAAATAAAAGATGAAATGATATCTACAAAAGTATTACTTTTATTTACGAATATTAAATTATACATAATTATAAAAACATCTAACATTACTAGTTTACTCGTGGTGATAAAAATAAAGTTACATAAACAGAAATAAAATAGGTCAATTGTGCTGAAAAGTAACGTTTTTATTAAAATAGATAATTTCATTGTAGCGAAAATTAGAGAAAATCAATTTGCTTGAATTAAAATTACTCTGTGTTCAGGCGGAAGAGGAATACAGTTATGCATGTGAAATAGAACCAGAACCCTGGATGAGTGTTTACGACACGTTTGCTCCTCGTGGTGAAAATTCTGAATAAAAAAATTGAGTAGAGCATGTAAAGATAAGTTCGCCTTGAGGTCCTGAGTTCGATTCCTGGCAGGGCGGAGGTGAATGATTTATTTTATAGGTTATTCAAACAACAATAATTCATTGTTCCTGTACTGGCGCCATGCCTTTATGTGTAATAATAATTCAAATACGCTGCATTTGATTTACCAATACAGAGCCCTATGCACCACTGAAAGCGGAAAAGGGAATGACGATATTTACTTTTAAAAAAACTGTGATTAACAGATGTAACATCATGTTACCACTAGTCAAAGACGGAATATTCTAAAGTTCAGATATTACAAAAAAAAACATGGAGAAATACGGTTAAATACTTTTTTTCCCATAATTGATGCAAATAAATATATGATTTAACCCTGTTACAGCAAAATAAATTAAAAATCATAAATACGACGATCATATTACGCGCCGTGCGTCCCAATCACGGTCATCAACCGACAGAATCTGTTTCACACAACACTCACCAGTGACCTCGCCACAGAACAGCGCCTCTGTCTTTCTTGTTATTAGTTCTATCTTCTTGCTCTCTCTTATACAGACGTGTTGCTGAATTAGCGGACATTCATTCTTCGCGCGAGGGTAAATATTTTTTTATATTAACATCCAGCATAATTATACAAATTTTACTTTTTGGAAATTATCGGATTTGGATCCAGTGTGAAAATGTCCATTTGAATATAACAAAAAATACCGGTTCACTATTTAAAAAGAGAGATATATCAAGTCTTGTATCCTATGTCGGCTAATTAAGTGTGACATCACAGAAACACAAAATTTAATGAATTAAAATATTTATTCAAGTAAAATAATAAATGCCATTTTTATACAGTTTTCCTATTAAAATCAATTAAAATTTATTAGTCTAAACATACGTTTTATGGGGGCATTCATCTTGCAGCTATAAACCGGCTAGGCCCCCTCTTTTTTGTGTGATATAATTAATTGGTTAGTTTTTGTATTCATTCGTTTGATGTCAAGTAGCGCCCCTACATAAACTATTGCATCATTTTGAATTAGTTATTGACCAAAAGAGATTTTCAGCCGAAATAAAAACCGAAACCGAAACCCAATTTCGGCTTTTGCTCTAGTTTCGGCCGAAACATACTAAAATAAGTTAAAAGTCGCCTCAAAACGCCCAAAATCAAGCTATTTTAAAATCAGAATATTTAGTTTCATAAAAATTATACTTACACTGTATAATATTCATCAATTTGAAGATACACATTAGAGGGCAAAAGCGATAATTGGCCAAACAAATAAGTGGTAATGTACACTGTATTATTATTAATTAGTAACTTATTTGTAAGTATAAGTTATTACATCATTAAAACAAGTGTTAAATAATAAGAACATTGAAAAAATGGCATAAATTTGATGAGTAAATTTGTTTTGTAGCCGTTTTTGGTTCGTTTGTCTTGGCATTTAAACGTCTTATGACCTGTCAATGGCTGGTTTAAGTGGCCAATTTACACACTGTGTAACATTTACCATTCTGCCCATAGTTGAACATATTCAATTCTATCATCTGTTGATGTTTGTGAAGTTAAAGAGCTGAAACCTTTTTTATGCGGGTGAGATTCATCTAATTGAATTATTTCACCTACATACTTGAATCCAGTCGTTGTCTACAAAAATTTGGACAAACTCAAAATATTGTCTATACATATAACTTATGTGTAACAGTTCTTTTATGTACACTACAGGAACCCTAACTCGTCAACTAAAGAAATTACAAAAAATGTAAATACAAAAGATCGTAGAACTCACGGAGCTTGGAATCACGAGCCGTAAGATGCACCCGAATACAGCCGAACGTAATCCGAACGTAATCCCGACCGCAGATTTCGGCTGAGCCGACGTTTCGGCTAATTTTGGGCTGAAACTGGCCGAAACGAAAACCGAAACATCGGTCGGTCGCATTTAGTTTATTTAGGTAGATGTGCGATAAAAATATTACGGTATAATGTTTGAGGAATTGCGCGTTGCGAATCTCTGAGATATTTATTGTTACTTGTGGTTGGACAATTGGTATCTTTGTAATTGACCGCCACTTGATAGTTAATAGTATTGGACGCTGTAAGCTAAACGTATTCTGTGAAAGAATTGAATGTAGTTATGCAGAAAGCAGCCAGCTAAAGAAAAGTGAAACTAAGATAATAGCACCTTTGTAAAATGAGTGAATAAAGAAATTTACACAACAGTTGGAATGTTTTTGGCTTTTAAAAATCAAATGATAAACAATGAATATATTAGTTTTTTTTATAACAAACAAGAATATAATTATATATTTGACCAGTTTCAATAATTTTTTTAATTCGTTAAGATTTTTCTAGTCCTGTGGGTGTTTTCTGCGAATTGAGAAATGCCATTTTCAGAAGGTGATTAAAACAATTTTTTGTATGAAAGCGGTCATGCTGTTTTTAGCAGGACATATAATTGACCTTACTGCACCCAATAACATTATTATCTCATTTTTTAAAATTGTGGACTGGCTGCTTTCTGCATAACTACGTTCAATTGACGCAATCCTGCTAGTACGACTTCATTTAAATAAGCAATTGATGATGAATATGAAAAAAATCACCAATTTGAGTAACATTTCATAAAGTACTATTTATTTCCACTGAGGTATAATTATATACAGATGATACTTCATACAACGATATTGTGATTATGTTCCGAAAAATGAACGTTGTCGCATGAACATTGTCGAGCAATACGCTTGTTAGAGTAAAAAGTGAATTCAAAGCTGTATGTCGCGCCTTTTTACGCTTTTGACTACAAGTAAGGTTGAATAGAACAACAACTTTTCTTCCAACAAACAAAAATTACAATAAGCAAAAAAAAGTTAACGATAATTAACAACAAATATAAATTCCAAAGATGACAGTTATAATCAAAAGTCAATGATGTTTTGAAGGTTCGTATTTTTTTTTGTCTTGCTTGCTCCTTATCGAGACGTAAGTGTGAAGTCTCTCGATGTACAGCTGCGAGATTTCATACCTATTACAAAGAGACAGGGAGACTAGAGGCTTCCGAGATGTGGTCCAATAGAATAATTCTGGGAATATCCTTAAAGGACCGCATCACGAAGGACGAGGATCTTAGTATTGTCAAAGGAGAAAGGCACTTGCTCAAGACCATCTCCGAAAGACATGGGACACATCGTGAGTCACGAACGAGGGTCTTCTAAATAAAATAGTAGAAGGGATATCTAAGGGCACAAACTACAGGAAGCGTCTCATCGAGAACACCATAAAGATTTTACGCTAGGATATGAGCTGCAGGTCATATGAAGAGCTAAAGAGAGACCGGAGTGGTGGATCAGATGCGGAGCTTTGCTGCGCACCAATCCATTTAGAGGATTGAAACCAGAAAGAGTCCTGATTCGTTTTTTATTTGATTAAAAAAATTATAAAATGTATTTATTTATTAATTAGTTTACACATAGATTTTTACAAAAATGGCACAAAAACACTCTGGCAAATTCTCCTTGTACTAGGAGTAGGCTCAGAATATGAAGGGTCGGCAAGCCAGAAATATTAGTATGCCTAATGTTGCAATCGGTTCATTTATGGTAAAATGCCTGTTAAAACAGAACCGATTTGTTGCGGCAAATATGGTTTCGAATATGATTCCTATAAATAAAAATAATATTGAAAAAATAGAAAAAATAGTCAGCCCAAAAGAAAAGAAAAAAAAATACAGTTTATGTTAAATTTAAAATAAAATTTAATATATAAATATATACATACACACATACATATTACATACATACATGTACACATACATACATATACACATACATACACATATACACACATATATATACATATATACACATGTATATACATACATACATACACATATTTTGCACATACAAAAATACAATAAATTTATAAATGATTCAATGGGATAGCATAATATTTAGATTACTATCCTCAATAAATTCTCAGATTCCTTACTTCTAATGTTCTGTCAACGAACTTATATGTATTATTGCTTCATCGATTTATCGATTGTTCATCGAATTGCTTCATCAATTTGTCTTTTTATCGATTGTTGCGCGGTATTGTCGATAATCCTGAGATTATGATGAGCATTGGTTTGTATGTTCCTGATAATTACCTAAGGCAGCGTCAGCATAGATTGTTTCATATTCCGATATACAGGACCAACCTGCCGATGGTTATGCCTGTTGGAAGAGCTACCGCTATGCTGAACAACATCGCTCTGGATATTGATCTGTTCCATGTATCCGAAGGGGTTTTCCGGAGCAGGATTCTCCTACTACTTTGACCTTTGACATGAATCTCTTTCGTGTATTTTTTCTTTTTTGTAATATGTACGTATTAAATGAGTGTTTGTAATATATATGTTATATTTAAATAAATGATTTGAATTGAATTGAATTCATTTGTAGTCATATAGACTGTCTTATAAATAATAATAAATGGTCTCTTCGTCTTGTGTCTAAAGCTATTTTATCTAGTTTTATGTAATCGCATTTAGCTATTTATAATTAGGAACTGTGCCCACTAGATTTAGTTTGATGTATTCAGGTAGTCGAATGAGAGTTTGCTAAGTTTGTTAGCTGCCAGCCAATGCATCTTACATCTGTCATTTCAACACTTATAAGTGTATGCCATGGTCACAGAATACGAACAAATCGATTATTAGCCTCGTTGATCTAACCTCCTTTATTGTATTATTTAGAGGCAAAAAGTCCATCTTTATTGTCTCGGCCATAAGAATTTAGAGATAATGGATATGTAAATAAATGTTTTATAAAAGAAACATTTAGCATAAATTAACGAACAGTAATCAATACAAAGAAGAATTTCAAAAACCAAATTCTTATCGTTTCAAATAATAACAAAAGTCATCAATGTTTTGAGTATATCCAAATGCTTGCTGAATTGGTTCAGTCGGATGAACCTCACCCACGTGATAAAGGCTTCAGCTCTTTTACTTCACAAAAGTCAACAGATGGAAGAATTGAGGAAATGTGAATGTTCAAACGTAGGCAGAATGGTGAATGTTACATTGTGTGTAAAGTGGCCATTAACCAGCCAATGACAGGTCATAAGCCGTTTAATGCCAAGACTTCCATGTTCCTTTCTCTAAATAGTTTTCCTCTCTATTGCAACAAATTAATGAATAACAAAAGTGTTTAGTTCATTAATATCACACGTAAAAAGGTAACTAGATTTTAAAAGTATAGATTTTTTCAAGGTTTTTGAACTTCCTAAAAAGGTTATATTGAAAATGTTTTTATTCATATTGTTGTTGAATTTTTACCAAAATTTTGTTGTATATTACAAAACGCAACTCATTGAGACTTAAATATTTGGTTATCGCGAAAACTCCTTATTTTTTTATGCTTTCTAATAAATCGACACATTATACAAGTGTACTAAATATATTAATTATACCAAATAATTTGACATTTTACGAGAATAATCGATAATTTGTCGTAGTTAAGATATTCATAAAATTTAATTTGAATCAATAATAATGGTTACTGGTTTTGTTTTAATCTAAATAGACAAAACGAGTTGCTTTAGCCAATTTTTTTCAAGTAACAAAATTACCGTTTATTTTGACGAGAACAAAATAACAACTAATAATAGAGGGTACTATTTGCGAACTCGGCAAAATCCATCTTTCTTTATTTGAGCAAATCAAAAAAACTGTTACAGTGATAGCTTCAACTTATTTTTTATATTTAAATTTTTTATTTTCATAGTTAATATTATATCTGTTACTTGTGATGAAATAATCATGCTTATGTCAAGAAACAATAGTGAATTCATTTATTTTATTTTGGAGATTATCAACTTTGCATAACGTACCGGTTGCCATATTTGTAACAAATCTAATAATTTGAAGGCCAGGCTCTCGCAAATCTAGTCGTATTTTGAAGTGTTAAGAATTATTATAATTATGTAAACAATTATTATACTCTGAATGAGTTTCCATTTATATCTTACTTCTTTAAGATTTTGGATTTGGCCGGGTATGTAAATAAAAAATTTTAATGACAAAATAAATAGTTTTTCTAGGTCACAAAACGTAAGTACGCGACCTAGAATAGGAGGTAATATCTTATTCCCAAATTAAAAACAACTACAGCATAACATTATTATACTTACAGAGGAATATTTTTCTTTAATAAAATGAACAAACAAAATAAAAAGTGCAGTCAGGAATACAATATATTTAAGAAGAAATAAAAAGTTTTATTTATAATTCTTCTTTGTGTAGCACTGATTAAAAACACCGTTTATTATTTATTTTTAAAAATTTATTATGCTATCCCAAAAATATTAATAATTAAAATTAAATAAACAAACTATTGCAAGACGTCACTCCCTATTATGTACACAAGAATTGTTTTTTTTTTCTTTTACGTAATGGGAAACGTTAAATGTAAATATTTTTATTTAATTAATGTAAAATTGTATTTAGTAGTAATATTGTATACTTATATTTGTTATCTGAATAAAAAAATAAAAATGCGTAGTATAAAATTATTCTTATTAGGATTAATTTATTTGCTATTATTTAATATACATGGCATGCCTTGTTAAGTTCTCAGTTCTTATGCATATTATTAGATGAAACATTAACACCATTATCCGATTGGAATGTAATTCTATTTTATGTTAAATTCAAGTCATAAAAAATATACATTACGGAAGGTACTTTCCAGCTCTAATTAAAAAACATGAAAATTATAATACATATTAAAATTCATTAGTAGTTTTCTTTTTAAACTGATAGATAAAATATTACATAAAACCCTTTTATATAATAGTAAACGAGAAAATTAATTATTTATCTAAATCTATAGATACCAAAAGACTTCGTATGCTAAATCATTATCATCAATAAATACTAAATGCAAATTCACGTCCCGTCACCATTATCAAGAAAAACATGGCGTCAAGATAAATTTACTTCTGAGAAGCTTAGTAAAGTAAATATGTATATCTTATGGTCGGTTACTTTGAACGACAATAGATAACGATATTAATAATAGGTATTTCGGTATATTATTTTTATTTATTTTATTTTATTTATTTATTTAAACGCATTGTAGGCTTTTACATGTTTTACATATATTTATATTTAAAAAAGACATATTTTACTCAAAAGTAGCAAAAAATTGAAAATGAAGTAATAAGAAACAGAAAAGAAAAATATGTAAAACTGATCTTACATATAGTACATACATACATATGTTCCAGTAGAGAGACAGAAGTTCATTTTTTCCTTTATCGATATATTAAAAGAACAACATCCATTTTTCTTTATTTTGAGCAAATCAGAAAAAAACTGTTATAATGATAGCTTCAACTTTTTTTTAAATATTTAATTTTTTTATTTTACCAGTTAATATTTTATATGTTACTTGTGATGAAATAATCATGCTTATGTCAAGAAACAATAGTGAATTAATTAATTTTATTTTGGAGATTACTAACTTTAGATTTATATTAGATATTAGATACAATAGCGAATGATATGCATTCAAGGTGCTCTTCATAGTCGGAGCATATGACGTTAATAAATAATAGTCTCCAATATATCGGGACTGTAGCCGTTATTGAGCCCTCTGTCCCGAACCCGACGTCCCGATGAAACATGTAATGTCCCAATTCAAACCTGCACCGTGCAATAATGCTGTCAACTAATGAAAATATTCCACCACCATACTGACTGGGTGGCAAATGCTTTTCGCAATTTATGTATGTAAAGAACTTCATAGCTGAACTTGCCTCGAAAGAGTGGAAGTCGATAGGTTCTGTGAAATAAAAGTAGATTTTTTTATAAATTTTTGAAATTGTGGAGTATTTATTTTCAATTCCTGCTCATAGTGGAAAAATAAATATACATCGATGTCGGCCCAGTGAAGGGTACCGATAAAATGCCGTCCGCTGCTAGGGACTCTAGAATCAATATTGTCAATTCATCAAAAAAATATGGCCGGCAACTACTTCTTCCGCAAAAAGCATCACATGAAATGTAAAAAAAATATTTGTTTCTTATTTTTTTTAAGTTATTATAAAATTTGGTTTTTTGTTACAAAATCTCCCAATCCCAGAACGTCCCGGCGAAACCCAAGCGAGATATTGCGAGCCTAAGCATGTAGAATGTTCAGACATGAGGTGCTGAGAAACTTTCAGCAGTGGACGTCAAAGACAAGCGGATCTGATGTCTTAGAAATTGAGCAAGCGTTGTTTAGGCTCTCGGGAGGCATCCGCAGTATATGGTCAAGCCAACTTTGCTTAATAACACAGCATTTTTACATTCCTTACACGGTCCAACAGCATGTCTAGAGTTTAATTAATATAAAATATTTATATAAATATGCAAAGAGTGTCGTGTAGGGTGAAATCGAAATTTGGTTTCGTTTTCATGAGTGCTTCATGACGGAACATAAGATATTATTTCATTCACATTCCATATTAATACGATGTAAGACATCACATATCACATGCAACCACTTGCATACAATTATAATCTTGGCATCAATTATTAAAGATTACAAAGCGAATGTGGAATGAATTGTAGTAGAAGAGTAAGGGAAAGTCAGGTATGTTTTGCATCGAGAAATTGTGATGTAAAAATATTTACCCAAATTTCTTTAAGCAATCTAAAAATAAAGAATATTGTTTTTATGGGGAATATAAAAAAAAAATGAAAAAAAGTATTTGGTTTCTTATTTCGCACTTTTCCAAATACAAAAGTATACCCGTATTTCCTCCCTGGATTATGGCACTAGAGCAATGATTTTTTTGCACTCTGTAGATATTAACCATCGACGTATTCCTATTGTTTTGTTTTTATGCTAAATTGTTTATTATGGAAACTTGAGTCATCCAAAAACCTTTAAAAACGCCCAGTTTTATCTGCTTTCTTCGAACGTACGGCAAACATATATCATAACTATTTTCACAAAACACAAAAGATACTGACAGATTATTTCATTCTGGTACTCTTGTTTAAAACAAAACAATGAAATCGGTTCAGTTTTAAGGTGGAACGAACGAAACGTCGATTTTAGTCAGGCATAATCTGTTCGACACGCGGTGACAGAAAAACGATGCTCAAATACCTATTCATCAAAATTGTCTAGCATCGAATATCCTCTTAACCCAAATACATATTTCAGTTTTTAGATCTATTTTCAATTGTAATTTCTCTGGCAGTCCGCTTAATGTACACCTTCGACAGTTTTTACAATTTGACTTGTAAATACCGTCGGTTTCGGCACAGAAAATCGCAAAAAAGAATTTCCTTGTAATTGTATAAGGAACGTTTGAACCTGCGAACTTTTGCGACATATTTTTATGTTAAGCATAAAGACATGAGTCATCATTTATATGTATTAACATATCACACCGAACAAAGTGCTTATTAATGTTTTAGAGTAAAAAAATAATATTTATGTTAAACTATTGCTTTTGTGCTCAGCTCTATGACGTACTTTGACATCATGTAAAAGAAATATTTTGATACAATCGGGTAGGTAGTAGGTAGCTAGGTCAAAAATATTGAAACAGTTCGTTAAATAACAATGTGGTCTGCTAAAAACAGCTAAAGTAAATCTTTGGATTGTCAAATACAAGAGCCTGACTCTTTTTTTAGCAAGTCCAACCTAAATACATGTTATTTTTGTTTGTTAACGTTTTGTGATTTTTGATCAAGTAAAGGTTCTATAAAACGATAAAAGGTTTGATTAGATTAGAATAACTGAGTCGAAAGACTTATATTTTAATTGCCTAACCTAACCTTACAATGTATAACTTAGTAAACACAAATTCTGTATCAAATTATTAGATCAGAAAACCGTATTAACATAGACAATACTACAAACATAATTGGTACAACGCTCAAATAAGCTATTGTACTAGCTATTGCAGGAACATCTAGCAATTTTTATTTTCAAAATTATTGTGTTAATTTAATTAAATTCCACATTATTTTGGAATAATTTAAATCAGAAAATTATGCATCTCGGTCTCCTTCACATCTGTATTGCAATATTTCAATGACAATACATAATCGAAATAAGCATTCAAACCCGACATACATTTCTGGCACGTGTTGAATTAAAATTTGCTCGATTTTTCCAATCAGCTGCAGCAGAACAACAGTTTATACTTTTGGCGTTTGTCTGGAGGTCTGACACTCTGGGAATAAAGCCAATTGCTTACGTATAAAGCCAATTGCTTACGTCAAAAGCAGAAGTTGTCACGTGAATCTTTCAGAGCAAGAAAAGTGTATGCACGTTTTTATTACGTCGTCAAATATTTTCAAAGTCCCCACCCTCTTTTACGAAAACAAACATATTTACTTGGACTGTTTTTCAAAGAATCGCACCTACAAAAATATGTTTATCTATTTTTTCACGTGTTTCGAGAATTCTATCCGATATCGGAAACATTAATTTAATTATAAAAAACAACAAAAAAATGTTTTCACACAAAACTTGTTTGGGAATGCGACGAATCGATAATATGCTTGTTCACCGCTCGAATATATAAATTAAATAATAATATTTTACATTATTAACCTTATTTGCTATTGTACATGATTTATAATTGAAGCGCAAGTTTCATTGAACATTTTCATTGCATCATTTTTAACTCATCTTAACTTATTTCCTAGTTATCTTTCTAGAAACATAATAACAGTAGTTGAATTACTCGCAATAAATCATTCTACTCAGTGACTCTAATGAAAGCAGAAAATTACGTAAATATAAAACGTTCGCATAAATAATACTAAATAAATTCAGTGGTTTCATAATTAACTGTACGAGCAGAATTGAAATTAATAAAATACTGAATCAATGATGTAAAGAATGCCCACCTTGGTTTATTGTGTTAACGTGATTTTAAAGATAAAGTATAGATTGTAACTGTTCAATAATGAGCATTAAACAGTATTAATTCCAAATCAATCCCAAAAATCGCAGTACGTAAATGCAGAAAATATATTATTAATGCGCGTAACATATTTAGTTAAGATTTTGTAGTTATGTACTAAACTTATTTGTGTTGAATTGCGTTTCTAACGCAATAACGGACAATATTTCAAGCGGTGAAAACAAACATTTATTTAAATTCAAAATAATTATTATCTATTAAGCCACTGTGTATAACAAATGTTTTATTATAAACATATTATGTTCGTAAGTTCCGAGTACTGATAACATTCGCGTGATGAATTTCGTTAGCCCCTCATTAAGTTGTTTAAAATGATGTCAGCTTCTCTAGAAAATGTTTATTAAACATTTACATAAAAATGATCCAGGCAGTGAAACTTCTTCGGAATTTTAAATGGCTGTTTTGAGTAATAATAATTTTTGACAATAACGGAAAATATTTAGTAGGCTCTTCGGTAGCTTTGCTGTTGATCGTAATCATATTTCCTTATCTAGTGGATATCTGCCAGATAAAGTTAAGCGACCATAAGATGATAAATAATTGTTGTTAACGGATTTCTCGTGGGAAAGTACTTTGGTAACTGGATAACTCACCAGAATGTGTAAAGATATGATATACAATAAACGGAAGGTCAGATCGTATGCTGCGGTTTAAGCCGACTTGTTATTTTAAATATAAGCGGACTTTGTAAGTACGAGTATACTGTGACAAGTGATAAGGTACATCATATTATAATGTAAAAGATACTTCATAAGAAAAAGAAGTTCATTTGGATTTTTTTAGACCCGCATTCTCTTTAACTTACCTAGTTCACCATATGATTATATTTATACTGCATGTTTATAACCTCAAATTGATAACAAAGAAATAATAACTGCCCTGTTAACTCTCCCGAGAGTCGATAAGGCCACATTTTTCAGTTTTATTTCGTTTTTTACCGTTTTAAGGTAAGGTAGAGTTTCGAGTGTTTAGAATCATAATTTGATATTTATATGTTGAGTATTGTAAAAAACGTCACTCTTATTTTATACTTTGATGAAATTACTGATTTACTAATTTTTTTCAATTGGTTTAATAACAAATAGAGAGATACGTTGCGGTGAAAAAAATAATTACATAATTAGATTTTTTGAAAGTATCTACGCAGGTTTTGACAACTTCAATCACCGCTTATTGCTAAAAGTGAGGCTGAAATGGATATTTACCCTCTCTCGTGTATTGACCGTTGCGTTCTTCCACACGTACACAAAATCACTTTATCAACTGCCAACACAATCACAGAATTGCATTCGGGAAGCATCCCTACTTCGCAATTTTCTCCTATGCACTTCATCATAATTCTCGTGGCGTTTACCATAAACTCGTCTGTAATAGCACGATTCTCTCAATATCTGTCGACAAGTCATACAGAATAGAGCTCACTTGTCTGAAGTAAGAAACAACCGCTTCACAGGCGCCGATTATTTAGTATATTCAGTATTCAGTACCGGTTCGATATCGACTGACGACTGGATAGTGGATATGTCGCGAGTGGCCGAACGGACTGGCGGGAAGAGGCGAGATTGGCGTAAAGATAGACGGGAATCGCAAATCGCAAACTGTTCACAGCTCACACGTCACGGGTCAGATATATACATATCCGATAGAGGCGGTTAATTCGTCTGCGGTTGTGGTTAGATTTTTTGGCGTAGCGTTTCGCCACTGCCACTGGCTGATCAACGATGCCGGCCGACGGAGATTTCAATTGCCTGAGTTAACAATTATCTATTATTCCTAACAATCAACTGATCTGACCGCTGCGCTGACGCAATTCACCCATCCGTCATGCTGGAGCGAATTTCGCGACTGATCACTGAATATCAATATTGTCGTTTTAACGGATTACAATAGCCATACAAGACTCCATCCGCTGACAATATTATATTTGCAAACCGAACACAAATCAAACAATCATATCGGTCAACTCGCGCTTAAACTTTAAGAAATATTATAATAAATATAAATACATTAACGTAAATTTCAAATCGTGGTGTAGAATGGCGTTAAATGATGGAATATTTTTTTTTATAACCAGGTGTACGTATTACAATATATCTTGTATCTATAAATAGATACGAAACCATGATAGGGCGTTTAAACTTTCAAAATACAAAATCACATGTTCCGTCTGGGTACGTGCGTGTATTATTAATTCCTGTAGCGATTTTTATAAATATTCAGCGCCATTTATACGTGAACAGTGGGTCGGGGGAACTTTGCCAAACGACAATGCGTATTTTGGATACAACAACGTTGTAAAACGAGAGGGTACACGTTTCCTCTTCTTCCAATCCACGCAGCTGAGCTGAAGCGTGATGACGAGGGAACCCGACGTCCGACGGCGAGACCCGACAAGGTCGAGGGAAGTGATCTTGAATACTGATAGAAAAGTTCCTCGACAAAACGTCCGCATTTTTGAACGATAATATCCGAGAATAGAAAATACGCTTCGATTGCGCAACTTAAAATAATTAATTAGACAAATCATCTCGCTATTAATTGCAGTCAGTATGATGGATAACATTTTTTGTTACTAATTTTGTCACCGAGCGCTTCAATGTAAGGCCAATTTAAATATATCGCCTTCATTACGCGTGCAAATAATTAATCGGCAATATAAGTAATACCGTTAGATGCAGATATTTTCCCAATCCGATTTGTATTTAAAAACAATGTGTTGAACCGTTATAAACAAAGACAAGATTAACAAAACCACCAGAATATGTTTTTAGAAAAGGCATTATAGAACCTTAGCTTTTTTACCAAATTAATCAATTTCACAATTTTTCGTTGTATGTATATCTCTGCTCGTGCTTACATGTCATTACGCTATATGCATACATTACGTGGACTTATAATTTTCAATGTTGCCATCTGGCTGGAGGTTGTTTTATTTTAAAACCACGCGTTTATAAATAAGCTGGAATTATTTTTTACATCACCTCACCTGTAAGAATTAACGTCTTTCTATCTGGCAACACCGAGCTAAAACGACCATGAATATTATTTACGTACTCACCGGATATTTAAAATTAAAGAAATTAAAAAAATGATAACTATAAAAACAGAAATATCCATGTTACTTTATACCGTATCGATATGTACCATTGAAAATAGCGTTTATAATCGCAGCCCAGGGCCTGTATTACAATAGGAGGTTAGCAGAATTATCTTTAATTGTGTATTTTAGTCGTATTTTATTTGATTAAGTAAACAGTTTGTTCAATATACGTAGTAATTTTTTTGTATTATTTGTGTGGGATACTCATGCACTCACTACAAATATTGTTTACACCAATGACTTTACAATTCAAATGATTTCAAATACAAGAATTGTAGAAAAAAATAAAAATGTGCTCATTTCTATGACTTTTGACTTAAATTTACGTTCGTTGGCATAAAAAATATCAACCCTGGTATATCTATAATTATATTGCTCACATATTTTAGGTATTTTAGATTGTTTTAAATAGTTAGTTGACGCCATGTCTGTGTAAAAGAGATAATTTTGTCTTGTCGGTCTAGATGGCACATGAAATTGAAATCTTTCAAATAGATCAAGGGAATCAATATTATTATTTATAACATTGTACATAAATAACAATAGAAATATGATAACATTACTCTTCGATTCCGAAGAAAGTTCATTCTATGGTACTGCATACTTTCAGCATATTTAGAAAAGTTAAGGTTTAACCGGTAGTCGAACTATTAAAATAATTTGTGTCGTACCCTTTCTAATCTATTGATACTTACATTATATCTTGTAAGGTGACGAAATAGTGAAAAATTAAATATATAAACAACGTGCTTAAATAGAGTAGGGTTGCCATCCGTTTGGATATATCGGGACTGTCACCGTTATTGAGTCCTCTGTCCTGACGCGCGACGTCCCGATGAAACCTATAATGTCCCGATTGAAACTTACACAGTGCAACGATGTCAATCAACAAAAATCTTCCACGGCCGTATTAACTATGAATGTGAAAATAAGGTAGAAAATGCTTTCAGCAATTGATGTATTTTTTTTATTTTTTTTATTTAATATTTTTTTTATTTTTTTTTATTTTTTTTATTTATTTTTATTTATTTAAAGAAAACAACAGCCATTACAACAAAAAATACAGTATATACAAATAAACCAAAATTTTAGGCCAATTATAGTTTTCTATATAAAAACTAAATAGAATGTAAAAAAATTAAAAAAAAGCGTACCTGTATTAAGCCACTCCGTATCATATCACTTGCAAAAAAATAAAAAATTAATAATAACTAAAAGTACAAAATTTAATTTATTATTATAATTTTTAAATATTTTTTTAAAAAAAAAAAATCATTTTACGGATCCCCACGGAGTAGCTTCAGATCAGCTTTTCCTCTTAGACATAAATACAAATGTACAAGTATATAACAAATTACAAATGTTAAATAGATAGTAGTCGTGGAAGCTGAACTTGCCTCAATAGAGTGGAAGTCAGTAATGCTATTCCTGCTCATAAAACCATAGTGGAAAAATAAATTTAATTGATGTTGGCCCAGTGAAAGGTAATGATAAAAAATGTCTTCTGCTGCCAGGGTACGTATTCTGATGGGAAGTTAAAATTTATCTTCAATTGTATCTTGAAAGTAAAATTAAAGTTTTCTGGATGAAAAATACGAGTATAATATGTTTAAAACCATTACCATACCATACCTTTTTTTCTAAACATGTTTAATTACCAGTTACCGACAAAAATACTTTGAATTGTCATACAAATATACACACCATAAATATCGATATTATTTTATACCGTCTCAGTAAATACCGATGAAGATAGCCGTTCATAATCGCGGCCCTGGGACTGTAGAATCAATATTGCAGTATTACGTTAATATTAAGTCATAGAAAAAATATGGCCAGCAGTACTTCTTCCGCAAGAAACACCACATTAAATGTAAGAAAAACATTTCTATTGTATTTGTGAAAATTCGTTATGAATTATTTTTTTTTACTACATATCTCCATTCCAGAACGTCCCGACGAGACCCTAGCGAAATATGGCAACCCTAAACTAGAGGCAACCGTGAAAGATACTTCAAATTTTACAAACATTTTTTTGTTCAGAATTTTTTTTTTCAGTACGATTCGACAACTGAAGATAACTCTGAAGTTGAAGTCTCTTAAACAATAAAATAACTAAATAAATTTTACCATTAAACTCGTACTTAAAACAACTAAGGAAGATCTTTTAAGCGATTTGTTCAGTGTAACTTCCTCACGTGATACATCAGGAAGGAAACACTTAAAACACTGACATGAATAACACGCCAATTCGACGTGATCAGGTCATAGCTCTACAAGATGCACAAGCATGGATTTATTACTTTTTACTTACATCTTTGGCAAGATTATTTAGCAAAATTTTCCATTCGCTTGAAAAATTACAATTACATATGAATACGTAGGTAAGTTTTGGTACACTTACGCTTTACTTTATTTTGCCAAGATTTCGAAACATACGCATTCGTTGTCCTAAATTACTGTTTCATTTCTGTTACTACTGTCAAAATTTGTCTGTATTATTATTTTACTATCATATATTATTATATGAGGGTGCTATTTGCAAACTCGGCAAAATCTATTTTTCTTTATTTTGAGCAAATCGCAATGAACTGATACAATACTTAACTTCAACTTTTTGCTCTTAATTTTTTTTTTTTAAATCAGTAAATATTTTACACGTAAGCAGTGATTACATAAGCATGATTATGTCAAGAAACCGTAGTGAAATAATAAATTAAAATTATATCTTCCAACTTTCCCATTCCTCAAGTAGAGGTTACCATGTTTGCAACAAACCCGATAATTAAAAAGTCAAGTTCTTACCAAAAAACCATATTTTAGCTAATAATGTTAGAATTACTGTAAAAAATTGTATTCTGAATAAGTTTCGATTAATATCTCAACTTTTTAAGATTTTGCGGGTTTGCAAGTAGTACATATTACATATACAAAATAATTTATACAAAGTTACTTTGACTTTCTAACTAGGGTTATTTACCCCGTCCTAAGAAAGTCAAATATATATAAAAACAGTAATAAATATAAAGAAAAAGTTATCAAGGAAGTGGACAAAGTGAAAAATAAAGTAAAAATATCGTAAATAATGTAGTAAAAAACGAAGCAAAAACACAGTAAAAGCGTAGTAAAAACAAGGTAATAAATGTAAAAAAGCAGTGAAAACATAGAAAAAAACATTTTAAAAAATATATAAAACACATTTTAAAACCCGGTAAAATGCAAAGTAAAAACAGAATACATAGTAAAAAACGTATTCAAAGTCACAGTAGAAAAATATAAAAAAATTGCGTATGGCAAAAGCATATTTAAAAAAACATAGCATAATACTGAGTAAAAAGAGAAAATAAATTGTACGCAAGTGTTCTTAGATACAATTTCGGGTTTTTATTCTTATAAGTGTCCGGGCGTATAAATAATACAGTTTTGCATGTGAAATAGACCCAAAACCCTTGTCGAGTATTTTCGACTCAACGGCTGCTCTTAGGTAGTGGTTGGCGCGTTCGCTCACCATGCTTGGGGTCCCGGGTTCGATTTCCGAAAAGGTTTTCAAAGGTGGTTTTCTACTTTAGTATCTCATTGTCCCTGGACTGTCACCTAAAACGTAAACCTGATCACCTTACTGTCATGTAACAGATGATCAAGATACGCTGCATTTTATTTATTAATATATTGCCCTGTGCACCAGCGAGTGCGAATAAAAATTTGATGGTAATGATTTATATATGTTCGAACAAAGTCATGTTCAATTGTAGAATGTTTTAAATACGTGTTTTTGATTTATAGTAATCATAAGTTTTTTTTTATTACTGTTCTAACAATGTGCCGTTTGGTGGTTTAATTACTTATAAAAATGTTTTATTTTCAACTAGCGGACCCGACAGACGTTGTCCTGTCCAAACGTTGGCTTGCCTACTATTTATTACCTTGGAAAAAGGCATTTTATTAATAAGTTAGTACCAAGGTACTTGTTTGTGACTAAATTCCAAAACTAAAAATTGTTAATATTCAAATAATATTGAATTTGAGTAAGTACCGAGGTACTTGTTTATGGTTGAATTCCAAAACACAAAATAAATATTTTTTCAAATATGGCATTCTTTTTGCAAACGTCAAACTACGGTCTTCTCACCAACATAGGGGTGTACTTATTTAGGAATACGATTTAAATGAATGTTTTGAATTTAATATTATTTTAGTATCACCAAAAATCCAATAAAAATAAATAAATGGGTAGAAATTATAAGGAATTTAAGGAAAGAATCCAATTGAGATCCACAAAAAACAAATGCTTTTTGTAAACATTTAAAAACAAACTTTTTTTATACACAAAAAACAACATCTTTCCATTTTTTTGCAAATGCATTCAAATGCACAGTGTTAGATCGATGAATAAAACATTTATGCTCCTAACTTTTTTTTTACATATTCGATTGAAAATTTTAATATCTACCAACACGCACAGCGCAAAGATCTATATTTCTCTAAAAACCGCACGTAAATCAGTTAAGCCATTTAAGAGGAGTACGGTGACATCAAACATACAGAAGAATTATATAAATAAAGATAATTTTGTTTTAATGCGATCTTGAATACAATTTATGGTGTTTCGTTTTTGTTAATTATTGTGTTAATAAAATCCTGTTAGATTGCTAAATCCATCATATTTTCACAGATTCATCAGATTCACCCTTGTGATGTTACGTGAATCTACAAGGAGTGCTAGACTTGATGTATCTCTCTTTTTTTTTTATTAATCAAATCGTATTTTGCTATAAAAGGTTTTGTTTTTGCTATAAAAGGTAAAAAGTTTTCTATAATGAATAAAAATATATGATTAATTTTATTCATAATAGAAAAAAAATTGTTCAACAGTACTTACGTACGTCAAACTTTTGTTTTTTAACATCGGTATTTAAAAACATTCCGTATTTTGCTTAATGTAATACGATGTCACAGCACCGCATGCAAATGAATTTTTTAGAACAGTTTTTTAAAAATCAATAAAAATTACGTTAAGCGTCAAAAAAAAGTTACGTTTAAATCAAACCTAATTTGTGTATGAGTATTATAACTAAAATGCGGTTCCACCTAAAACATTAAATATAGATAAAAAGTTTTTGTTGGAAAATCTTTATTATGACAACATGGTTAGCAACCACTTAAATATTTATAACTCGGATACCCACAAAATTACGGTCTTGGTAAATTGAAAACAAATTACCAAGCTACTGAAGTAAATATTTTGTTGGAAAAAAACCTTGACCGTGCGATCAATAATCGAATTATTGATTCAAATACTTATTAAAAAATAATTCATCCATGTTCTTTATTTGTATTATGCATTAACTTCACTTCATAACCATACGTATTATAGCTAATAGACATTTTTAAAGGTTGTTTGGTTTTATATATTGTACAATTTCAAACACAATTTTATTTTACATCCACTGGATATAATTATGACAGATGAACTAGCTGACAGGCGTCTTACGCTTAGATCAGCTACGTCTTCGGCGAGAGGAAACGTTATTATACCTCTACGCAAACAGCGCACTTAATTCAGTGAACACGCATTTGCAGTTGCAGGCCCTATGGCATGGAGTGCTCTCCCAGCAGAGGTGCGAGGCTGTGAAAGTGGAGTGACGTTTCGGAAAAAAACTTAAAACGCTCTTTTCTCTAAATTATTTGAATAAATCCGTAGCATGTCATGACAAAATAAATTGTTTTAATTAAATTACAAATTTAAAATATTCAATTTAATATATTTATCTATAGAATCACTATGTAAAACGCCCTTGAGGTATTTTATTACGAAAATGGCGCTGTATAAGTAATTCATAATGATAAAGATATTTAAATAGAGCTAATGCTTCATAGGACGAAAGGTTCAAATTATGCCCTAAAAATGAGCGTTGGCAGTTGTCAGAGTAAAAAGGACTAACTGTGTGGTGCGCCCTTTTACGCTGGTTTATTTTATTTGAAAATTTATTTACTAACCCTTACGGATTATAATTACATAAAGTTCACATTTAGAGACCGCTGCGCGTAAAACAATCCAACCAAATAAAATATAAGTTCCGAAGCCTCAGTTGAATGGATTATATCAAATATTTTTTTACAACTGCCTGATTTCATTCAGGCTTCTGAGGGTTGAGTTTGACTCATTTGCATGCTTTTTTGGTTGGTACCTACAATCCTTTTACGTACGTACGTAAAAAAACGTTGTTTTTAATAATTATTACTTACTGTTAGTCATTTTTGTAAATGCCTCTTAAGCGAAAATGACTAAAATGAATCACAACACAATGAATTATTAAATTATTAAAATTAAAACGAGACAAATATATCTGATGCATTTGGGCTTTGATATTATGTCAAAAGAAGCATTGACAAAAGTATTGTTAAGTATATTATTTATTGTTTTAGCATTTACTTTGTAGAAAGACATTTTGAATTTATTTTAAATAAAACACGTTGTAATTTTAACCAGATAAGAGTTAAACGTATTACACTGCTTGTTTAAGGTATTTTGAATTATCCATCATTGCCCCTTTCACCAGACCCTATCAGTACCTAAGTACTAATTTGTATGAAATATGTATATTTTAGTTTAGTTTATATTTACACCTGTTGATGGGTAATTCGAAATACCTGAAACTCATAGTGTTATAATTATATTATAGTGTTATGACTCTTCTGTGGTAAAAAATACTAATACCCGTATGCAGAGACAAACCTTAAGGTGAGGAAAGTACATTCTATTGTCTTCACCTTCGGGTTATTTTCTGCATTTGAAATTAGAATGTGCTTTCCTCACCTTAAGTTTTGTCTCTGCATACGGGTATCAGATACAAACCTTAAAGTGAGGAAAGTACATTCTATTGTCTTCACCTTCGGGTTATTTTCTGCATTTGAAATTAGAATGTGCTTTCCTCACCTTAAATTTTGTCTCTGCATACGGGTATAAGTGTTTTATTTTAAATATTGTTAAGCAGTTGCTAAGGAAATACTTGAATTCCAACAGAAATACCGAAACATCGATGTCTTATATTGTTTTCTTCAAATATCGAACAAGATATGTTTCGTTTTACTATCGTATTAGGTGAATTAGACACAAGATTGTTCTTTTTTGCATAACCAAGTGCATACAAATTCGATTATAATACCTCGTTAAAATATTCATGCAATTCTATGTCAAAACACAATAATTGAAGCATAACACTACGTTCGTCACTAATAACAAAGCGTTGATAATTACCACAAATAATTGATTATTCAGTTTTTCCAGCATCAGCTGACTTTATTTAATATGCAGAAAAACCGATTCATTAGAATGTCAAATAAATGAATTAAGTCAACATGAGCGGTTAGTTTTAAAAGTTAAATATCCAAATACTTACAACCTACCCCTTATTTCTCAGAAAAGGAATAAAAGGTAGGTAGTAGGTATTGAATGAAGTGATATTTTTTATTATTAAACATTTTAAGTAAATTAATATTTTTTAAATTTAAATTTTAGTCTATACGAAAATTTTAATTGACAGCTTTTTGAATTGCTATTTTTTTTTTAAATTATCTAACTTTAGACGTCTTTTACAATTTAATTGATCAATTTTAAACTTTTCTACTGTATCTTATACCATAAATTGTGTAGAACGCTAATTAAAGATTCGTTGTAAGGGAATAAGAAATATTATTAGCTTACATACATTTTTTTTGACATTCATTCCATTTCATTATTTATTCATTCGTTCATATTTAACCATAGTTCGGCTTTATTAATTAAAGGACAAAAGAAAAACAATTATCAATGAGTTTTTAAAAATGTTTTAGGTTTTAAATATAATCTTAAAGCTGTGTATTATAAAAAAATATGTAAAGCACATAATGGTTTTATGTATTAAGTGATTTGTATTAGAAATATTTTGATAGTGGTGTATTTTTTTTTTTTTGTAAATATAAATTTATCAATGTCCTATATAATGAAACGTCAAGTGTTTTAACAAGGGTAAGCTGAAAACTTAAGCACACTTGCTTGAAGAACGCGAACGAAATGACCTTAAAAAGTGCGTATGCATGTATAACACGTTGATGAAATACGCAGCAGACGTCCGATCACTGATACAGAAGATAATGTTTGTAATTGCCATCCTCCATTATTTAAATAAGCGTTCCTAGTCGCTTCCAATAACCAAATTTTCACTTAAAATTGTAACTGATTTCGACTCAACGGCTTCTCTATAAGTCCGCCCCATAATGTAGTTGTTGATGCATTTGCTAGACGATGGAATATTTCACTGTCCTTAGACTGGTACCTGAAGTGTGAGACTGATCACCTTACCTTACTGTAACAGATAATTGAAATACGCTGCATTTATTTTACTTGTACAGAACTCTATGCACCATTGGGTGCGGATAAGAGTTTAATGATAATGAATTTCTCTTTTTATATATTAAAGTAAGGTGAGAAATATTAGTAAATTGAAAAATTTTGTTTTCAACAACTCGGTGTCCTAGTTCTTGTATGTTCAATAGATAATTTTGTAAATTTTACAGGAGACATTTTAAATGTTTTTAAAGTCAAAAAAGTGAAATCAGTGAGTGGAGATTATCACTAAAAAAATACTGAAAATACTGTTTAATAACGAAAAAGATAATAATTCTTTAGCTACATGGACGCGTAGTAAAATAATGAACATATTGGCATTCGTAATTCAATTTAGCTTAAAATGGTCTATTGAACACACGAGAACTAGGGGGCACCGAATAAAAATCGTAAATTGAATTTATTAATTTCATTAATTGCCTATCTGATATGTTAAGAATTTCAGCGCCGAGAATCCACATGACGGGAAAATGTTATTTTGCAAACAAAGTGTCCAATTTAGGAATCTAAACGTAATATTGATTTCTTCAATGTTTGAGACTCGATACATTTAGCACTTTTAAGGTTCAGATTACTCGGTGCAATGAATCTTTAATTACTAGCGGAATAACTCGACAGTTTATGCCCTCTGTATTATCAATTTATCCTCAATGAGACGTCCGACAGGAAACTTAAGCATAACAATCCATTCGCTGCTGAAAAAAAACTTAATATGTGTCGCAAGTTCATTCAAAAGGAATATGTGTTTCGGTACTGTGAGCAGTCCAGAGATTAATTATTATTCAGTTGAAATATCGAATGTACGTGTGTATATTTTGGAGATTATTTTTTTAATCGCTTACAATTATTATATAAAACATTTTAAAAAGGTAAAAAAAAACAGTATTCAACGTTGATACTTTGTAAAAGCGTTATATGATTACAATTTCTATATTTAAAAAAATGAAAATAGTTGAACAAGGGGCTCATTATTTAAATCTGTGTGTTGTTTTAACATTGAAAAAGGCAAATGACAAGGGGCAAAAAGTTGATTTTCGGGTTCAAATTATAGTTGAGTAATACCATATTTGTATATTACAATAGAAATGTAGAACATTTTATAGAAACATAAACAATTACAGGGCTTATGAGCTGTCATTGGCTGGTTACATTATTTTTATTTATTGATTTACTTTAGAGGACAAGCGATGGCTGGGAATTTTTATGAATACTTATTTTTTTATTAATTCGTTTTTTGTCACTTTCTCGCAAATGCCTCCACGAAACTGTGAAAAAAGACAACTGTATGTCGGACTGATTATGCCTAGGTAAAATAAAAAAATATCGACGTTTCGTTGTTCCATTTTTTGCACCCCAAAACTGAAGAGATTTGGTTGCTTTTTAAGAAAGAGCATGATTTGATTTTTTTTTCAAATTTTAGCCGTTGTTTAGTGGGTGGTTAAAGCTTGCACATATATATATATATATGTTTTTTTTATATTGTTTATAAATCATATAACACAAAGTATAATACATTGAATTACATTCCCAGGAGTTACAATAACTCAATTTGGGACATAAATAATATTAACATTTTGAAAATAACACATATTGAGAACAACAAAGAATCAAAGCAAGTTAAGCACCTTTATAACTAAATATACAACAACAATATATACGCCTAAAACATTTTCCTACACAAGCAGAATAAATATATATAAAAAAACGCTTTTAAGAATATAAAAAAAGGAGTGAATCCACTAAGGGACATAAAGTCATTAACATCACATGCCATGCAGATGATGCTGTCATAGTGATGATGAGAACATATCCATCTCAGTTAGTAAACATCTGGATGCCTAAGAAATGTCGTATAGTACAATGAACACATGATTATTGGAAACAAAATTCGGATATCCAAAACGTGTGTCAGACCAAATCATGGTGTATACAACAGAGGCGAGGATAGATAGAGGGGAAATATTAAAATACGAAAAACCAAGTAGAAAAACTAAATAGAAAAACTAAATAGAAAAACCAAATAACTGCTCAGAACGTCAGAGATAAAAGTACTAAAGGCACTCGCAGGGAAACTTTTTAACTCAAATACATACTTATATTTTGGGTAATGTGGGATTAGGTAATGAATTTGGAAGGACAGGAATTGGATCCAGAAAATAAGAGGAATAAATAAAAAAAAATGGAGGGAAGTTGGAGTCCTCAGGATGCATATTCTAAACGACTTAATCATGAATTGATGCATCGAATCCCACAATGGTGGGTAGGTATTAGGTCAATTAAATTTATTATATCTTGAAAATTTACTGCGGGTTACATGATCAGCTCTCAAGTCAGACAGCTGTCCAGAGTCCAGAATCAACATTCCCCAATTAGCACCTGATAGCGCATAATGCAATTCATCGGAACATCCATCGCAGCGTATGTCGATTATTTTTCGCTAAACGAAGTAAGATGATTGTCTTACGCTTTAGGAGTCAGTCTAGGGATTGTAAAATATTGCAGTGTAAAACCTTTCTTAAAAATAAACGTACATTTTCAACCGTGTCAGGAATCGATCTGGAATATCTAGCAAAATATGAAACGCACTGACCAGTAGCCGGACCTAAAATTACTAATAGTAAAATGATAAACTTACGATTCTGGAACCAGTCACGGGTAACATACCTTTTTAATTTGACGGTCAGGTAACGAGCCCAATACCTTGTGCATTTTAAACGGGTTTACAACTACAATGACTAATTGGACAAGTATTTTATTTATTTTTTTCAGAAAACATACAGTCATACATAATAAGTATTAAAAAAACATTTTTTTAACATAAAAAGACCAATTTAGTTTTCATTAATTATGTAAAAGATATAAACATTAAATATGACAAAAAATTTAATAAATAAGAATTTCAAGTGAGAAAAGAATAATTGTTAACATTCGCGTTTTTCATGGAGGTAATACATTAAAATGAATAAAAATACCGAATGCACACTCCGAGCCGCACATATAAAACATACACAAACATATTTATTACATTACATGCGGCACATATACATGGCATAAACCACTCAAGATGCACATTCAGCAACTATCCCAAATAATTGGCCCCATGAAGGAATTTATGTATAAATGCAACGTGCAGTTAAAAATGTCTACATCAATACTAAGTATGTAGATTCGTTGAATGTTTATAGAATAATAAAAAGAGAAACGGGAAAGGTGTCTGAAAGATAAACGGATTCCTCATAATCTCAATTTAATTATGAGGTACCCTCTATTTAAACGATTATTCATTTTGTATACACTCTGATATCAACACAGTGGGTAACTGTTATAGAGAGAATTTCACATATTATAACTCAGACATATTGAATTACCTTAGTAATAATGAGTCAAGCGTAAGATAAGCTATCTACTCGTATTTAGTAAACCTAATGAATGAATCAACATTCGTTCTTATATTATTTTACTATTATTTTTTTCTATTATGCATTATCTATTTCAGTTTAAATCATATCAAGTTAGATAAAGAAGAAACACAGTGGCTTTTATCGCCTTAAAAACATTTTTTTTCCAAATATCCACAAAGTGAGTGCGAAGGTTTTCACGGTCACTGTTATCAATATGTTTCTTTTTTGGGTGATACCGTTGTGTTGGATTTGTTTCTACGTTCCAGCTACCATTGCAGGAGCTATCTTCAGGGTAAACTGTGTGTTTTGTAGAAAAGAGAATGTTTTTATGTATTGTGTTAATTTCAGTGTACAAATAATAAAAGAGGCAATTAAAATACACAGACACTCAAATAACTTAAACAGAGACGACGCCGAATGGCTTAAATTAAACTCAACATGGTTTCTAGCACTACATACTACAAAAACGAATAGAAATGTGCCTTCTGCCGAATGCGACACGGTACAAGTTACTAATACAAAAACACATACTTTTTTCTACAAAACACACATTTAACTCTGAAGATGGCTCCTGCAATGATAGCCTAAACAAATCCAACACACACGCATAGAATTAAGAATAGTTCAGAAACCGCATACGCACATCAAACAAAAGGCAACTCAGCTACTCATAAATTAGTAGGTTTACGTTTTGACCATTAGTTTCTTTGTAGACGTCGCTCAGTACGCAACTCCTGATTCGAATTTAACCATGCCGTGTTGTGTCCTTTTAAAGTGTAGAAACACTGCTAGGATCTTAAAGAAACAGGATGCAATCACAGTTCGTGTATAATTATCAAATGAATGTGTTTGTCACAAATGCATTGTTTAAAAAATAAATTATTATCTGTCAGATTGTCGAAGAAACAAAATGGAAATTTCGTAAGTGTTGCCAGGTAGTAAAAATATTTACCCTACTTTGCTCATATAATAAGAGAAATAATGAAAATTGAACCTCGGATTAAACAACGTCGTAGTTAAACCATAAAATATAATTTAACATGATATAAAAATTTCCGTTTTATGTAAAATAAAATTTGTATTGTATTTTAAGTTCAAAGTTCATTAATTTAGTTACTCTTATTAAATGACCCTTTACTTATCTACTATGTTGTTGTTATCAATGTTTCCGAGTGCACAATAAAATTTTAGAAAAATTAACATATTGTTATTTCTTTACCTTACATTTGTGTTATGGTTATATTTTTCGCGGTCTGGCAATATTACTCGGTGACTTTAAGTATACGCGCGGTGAAAGTGTGTCTAAATGGGGGAATCATTGGACACAGTCCGATGTACTCAAATATGAATCTAAGCTCCTTCTGGACTATTCTTAATTCTATGCACACACGGTATCACCCAAAAAAGAAACATTTTGATCCACAAAGTGCTTCAAACATAAATTTCAGTATTTAAAAGGCTCTCTCTGCAAGACGTCTTTACCCCCATAACCACGCGCGGCAGCATTGTCTAGACGTGAAAGCACACAGACAGGACACTAGGACAATACTCGAATTTACTTGCTTTGCGTGTGCGAATAGCTCCTGCCTATTTTTTTTTGCCGAAAATGTCACGTAAATGGCATCCGGAAGAAATTACAAAGATGATATGTTGGTATATTTCGCAAACATGCCCGTTTACGGTGCATTGATTGCTTAACTTTTAGGGACAAACAGTGCAGAGAAAACGCGGCGGAGGCTATTGTAGCAGCTATGGAAATGCCGGGTTTCATTTGTTTTTACGAAATTTTTTTCGTTCGTCCTCCAAAAATCGCCATTTTTGTAGCATTCCGCATGTGAATACTAGTGACATTATTGTAATATTCCAGTGGTCGGCAAACTCATTAGTCAAAAAAAGCCAAAGATCAGCGGTAAAAAAATTGAGATTTCTTTTGCGAGCCAAATTTATTTTCGTACAAAAAGGTTTCCTCAGAGCCAACGACCTAATTATGTGGTAAAAGATTTGCGTAGTCTCTCTCTATTTCAACTTAAAATTCTTTGACTTGGCGATAATTGACCAATTGTTTTGACAATCTTGATTACCAATTCAGAAATATTGATTTTTTTCTGGAAATGTCTTCGCATAAAGCGCTTCATGGTGAATAATGCAACGATAAACAAGTGATGAATCGGGTTGCGGTCCCGTGGCTAGTGTCTCGGATCACGGCTCAAAAATCCGTTGTTCGAATCCCATTCTACCACAACTTGATTTTTATTTTATAATAGTGACTTATTTACAACTCGTTAAAAATGGCCCTCAAAATGAAATATTTGGCTTATCACGAGAAGGCAAATATTTATTTTTAAACATAAAAAAAGTATAGTAATCAAGTGTTGCCTTCAAAATAAAAACAGAACCTTTTCTCTCTCCGGTCACACTTTTTGTCCCATCTGTTGAAATCAAAACAATTTTATCGAGTGTAAGATGATGTTTTTCTGTGCATTTAATGACAGCGTTCAATATCCTCGCAACGTGTTTGACCTTTCAGCGGTAATAATCCTAAAAGTTTTTCATTAAAACCCGTTGACAAAATAAGCGAAGAGTGATACTTGAGTTGTGCGAGCCGCGGTTTGCCGACCACTGTATTATCCTATTGTCTTGTCCTGCGCGGTCAAGGCTGTGCACAAAGCTGGAACAGAACAGTAATATCATGTCTATTGTTCCGTGAACCTAACTTTAGTTTACATAATGCAGAATTTGCAGAGTCTAGGGCTACAAATTTGTGGAATTTAAAGAAAAATGTAGGTGTGTCTTTTTTTGTTTTCTTAGAATATGAAGAGGTATGAAGACGCAGCACATATTAAGTTAACACCTGTACGTAGTTGAGAGAAGACCAAAAACAGACCTGTCAGAAAATTAAAATTTACAATCGATGAGTGTTTCGGGATGAGATCCAAAATATCTGTAAACATAGCGAAATCCGGATTCCTGTAAATTCTGGAAATGAACTATGAAAGAATGCGATGAGCATGTTTTTAGTGGCAGGATTTAACTACCCGGAAAACAATACATTTCCCTATCTTCCTTTTTAAGTTTCCCTCGCTCCCTAAAGGCAAAATAATGTTGTTTTTTTTAAATTATGAATTTGAAAAAGATTAAATAAAGAACTTTTATCGATCTATGTATTTTTTATTATTTTCGGGTCAATTAATCTTTTCAAATGTACCAACTTCATATTTTAATATTCACAAGTATGTAGTAATGCATCATTTACTACATTGAGACATAAAGGAACAATGATTTAATGAATGCTTGAACAATATTTTGAGTATTTTATATTATTTTATATTCATTTAAACTCCACTTATCCCAATTAAAGGACTCTTAATATATTATTGTGGTAGAATATAGTTTTTAAAATAATAATTATCTCAAGGCCAATCAAACACGAAACCTCTATCGCACTAACTACTAAGATAATATTAGATTGAAGACATTGATGTAAATCCTGACGTGTAGTTAATTATGAAGTCGAATGGTAGTCAAATCCGGATATTAGAATCGCGGATAATGTAATCAATTATTTATTGTCATCTTAATCAATCAACCTTAATCATCTATCTATATACAAATATCCGCATATTGTTTTCTTTTATTGTAAATAAATCTAACCTAAAAATTCTTAGAAATTTCTAGAAAATAATCAAAACTAAATAATAATAGAAAATATTCCATCAATTGTTCAGAACGTTTTATGAACGACGACTACATTAATGGGTTGACAAAATGTAATCAACCATCGATGAATTTTCAGCATATTTTTAATAAGATGCTAAGTTTTTTTGTGTGAAGATAAATGTTTTTTTATTTATTTTTATCTTCTGCTTAATTTTATCAACTGGTTATTGCTATAAAAAATTACAGGTCCTGTAATAGTGATCACTTGCATTACGAGGATTCAACGTTTCTGGACGAGAGTTTAATTCACATAATTTCACGCAAAGTAGTTAATGTTTATGCTAACATTGGTCTGAAAACACAAAAAATTGCTTATTCTGATCGTCAGTAAGATCATTTATATATATCGAGCATATCTATCTACATATCAGTAACGAACGGTGATTTTTTATAGGTAAGCTGCAAAAAATATCATAAATTTGTTCCCACATATAACTAATGTATTTATATAAACTGCTAGTTTTCCTGTAGTATGTAAAGATCAGGTCTTTGCTTTAGCTATTGTTAACAGAATATTATTACCTTGAAACTAACAAATCAACTCAAATAATAATTATTATTAATTTCGCTAAATACGAGTATGTACCTTTGTTAAATATTATTTTAATACAACCTTGGTACAAAAGTTTTTTTAAAATACCACAATGGCATTTAGTATTTCTATTCTAATCACAGATTATGTAGATCATCAAAAATATCAACACTTAGCACTGTGTTGAATTCTTTTAGAAATGAATAGCGCCAAAAAAAGCAACGTATACCGCCACATGTTCTCTATCATAATATAATATTTTATTATCATAATATGATGGCAACTGTATCATATCAAAGAAAAATAGCGCCTTAGATAGTCAATTACTATTTTTCAAATAGACAATCTTTTTAAAATATTCAGCAAACTGACTGAGGGAAGAAATAACAGCAAATGAGTTTTAAGAATTTAAATACAGCATATATATGCAGTATAAATATTTTTTGTATAAATAAATTATTTGATATAATCTGGTTATTTCTTCGTTCACGGGGAACGGACAGGAGATTGGACTCGCTTTATCTATGCTTATAAATAAAACTACTATTAAACATTATTATCAATAGTCAAATATAAGGTTAAGCTGCACATAATAGCTTATATGGACGATTCGCCCCTGTTATATGGTGAAAAGGGTGTTTTTAAACAATGATCAAAAGGTTACGGAATAAATTTTTCTGAAATAAACAAGACCACTTGATTGGTGATACACATTCAACAGAAATGTAAATAAAACACATATGAAAAAATAAAACACACGATATTTAAACATCCGGAAAATCGGAATGAATTTTAAATTGGGATTCTATGTTTTACGCGTTTTAAAATATATGGACGACCAACGCAGTAAATCAAATGATTCAATATTATTGTTTATGGTATGTTTTAAAAAAATATTATGTTTAAAACGCTTTGATTTTCATACTAGGTTCCAGAGACTGGCTTTAATTATATCATTGTACATATTTATCTACCAATACTCTATTTATTTTCCCTAAGTAGAATAGGTTATTATGTAGGGTATAAAGCCGTGGGAACAGTCAAATAGAGCCAATATTAACATGATACAGGGTCTACAAAACTCTATAAGAAAATTATACCAGCATAGATTTTCAGATAAACAAGTAACACAAGCCTCTGAATAAGTCATCTGCCATCACTATCTATCTATCTATCACACTGCCAGTTCGAGGATTATTGTGGTTATGCATCGTTTTATAGTAATTATAGTAGTAAATTTAAAGTTCTTCTTCGACATAACCAAAACACCCGCTTTGCGTAAAAACGTTTTTTTTTCTTTTAACACTAAAATAGGTTAAAAGGCACAATAGGGAAAAATCACGATTTTTTAATACCATTTTAAATTAATAACGGTCTATGAAATACTGTCGAGTAAAAATTATTATACAATTATGTCTGAGGGTACTACTTACAAACCCAGAAAATTCCACCTTTCTTTATTTTGAGCAAATCACAAAAAAAGGATACAATACTTAACTTCAACTTTTTTTAAGCTTATTTTTTAAATTATGATCAGTAAATATTTTATATGTAAGCAGTGATGACAAAAGCATGATTATGTCAAGAAACGGCAGTGAGATAATAAATTCAACTTTATTCATTACCAACTTTGCAATACTCAGGTAGAGGTTGGTTGCCATGTTTGCAACAAAGCAGATAATTTAGAAGTCAAGTCTTACAAATTAAGTCGTATTTTTAACAGAAAATTAAAAAAATATTGTAAAAAATTTTTAAGTAACATTTTAGCAATTTCAATGAAATTTTGGGCACTGTACACTGTACACTGTACAGTCCTCTTAAAAACGGGTTATTCTCGTGAGGAGGACTCTTAAATTCATTTTGTATCTTTTTGGTATGGTTTAAAAAGTTTTAAAATATAGAGGATATGATAGGCTTTATTAATGTTTTAAAATTATTTTTTTTAGATATAAATTTCACTTCTCGTGACCAAATAAAATAACAGTACTGTTTCAACAGGCGATCCTTCACCCGTTTTTCGTAGACGCTTCGTATCTGGCGGGGCATTTTTATTCACATATTGAAAGATAAATCATCAAATGTGATGCGTATTAATTGGTGACAGCCAATTTGAGTCTTATTTGTTGATGCGAAAAAATGTCGTAATAAGCATTGGAGAATTAAATTACGCACAAAACAAAATATAAATTAAAATTAGAGAATTATAATTTTTATAAAGTATAATCAATTTATTTTTAATGATTTTGAGAAAAATATTTTTATACTTGTTTTATTTAATATTAATTAATTGATTCCAAAATTTTAACTTTGAGTAGCAAATATGTCATTAGAATGTATACGATAACAATTTTATTAAAAAAAATAAAAAAAAACGATTATATTATACTGTTTTCAATAAAAAGCCAAGCAGTCAATATGTTATGTGTATTTATTATTTAAGTAAATGTGACTGGTAGGAGAAATCCCTTATTTTACCTTTGTGCATTTGAAGACGAATTTATGTCAAAATATTTAATTTATTGACATATTTTTTTCTGTTGTAAAGCGTGTCATATAAAATACTTACTTTTTGGTAAAAAAAACCAAGCCCTTAAGGTATTAAATTGCAAAAATGGCACTGTGTAAATTATCCAGTGTAGCAAAAAATAGTGTGACTAACTAACTAACTAACTAACTAACCATCACGCCATTTCCCCGGAGGGGTAGGCAGAGAGGATAGAACGCCACACCACTCTGTCCTGGCACACTTCCTTTGCTTCCTTCACATTCATACATCTTCTCATGCACGCACGTCGATTATTCCGACTTTTCACATGACCACTTTCAAGAATTTGTTGTACTTGATCATGCCATGTCTTTCTCGGCCTTCCTCGACTTCTACAACCAGACACATTCGCTATGTGACTACATCAATACAAATTAATAAAAACGATAAAATTTCGATTGATTCGGTAGAGTTTATACCACGTGGTGAAGTGGATTCCCAATAAACCCTTTCAGACCTGAATTAATTTCTGTCGATATAAAAAATACTTGGCAATTAATGCGTAGGTACAACAGAAGTTATTTGAAAATTTCTGTATTATTTATTTATCTTTTTTCAGTTCGTGTTAATAGAATTAGTTAAATTTTAGTGAAAAATATTCAAAACTTGCCTCAAATATTTTAACCGAACAGGTATTTTTGTACCAATGCAGTAACTAGAAATATGTCCATGCAATTTAACATTGTTAAAATGTTTCAGTGAACAACTTTATGCTCTTCACACTTACCTATGTTAATTCATATTTTATTAATTTTTTTGAATTGGAAATAATATTATACCCACAAAACTATTTTTTTTCCAATAAATGACGTTTTTCGGAACTGAAAAATATCATTAAGAAAAACGACAGGAATTAGATATTAACAAATCCCAGTTAAAAGTTAATTGTTTGTGTGCAAACTCAAGAAAAATTTTTTTTACAATAATTCCGGTGTTTTTTAATTTTGACAGGTACGGCGGTACATGAGTAAATTATTCATAAAATTCACGCATATTGATTAGTTAAATTTATATATATTTTTATTATTTATTAACTTTATTTTATTTCATTGCTCATTCAGATTAAAACACTCGTTTAAATATGAATGAAATTTTTAAGGCTTTTAAGGCTATGGCCGTATCAAGCCGTAATAATTAACAATAAAAAACACATGGAAAAATTAATTCGATAGAATTATTATGACCTGGGATGCAATAGAATAACAATTTATAAAAACAAGATATTAATAATAAATAGTAAAATTCCAAAGAAGACAATGCAATAAAATTAATCAAATATAAATATTAAAATGCAAATCATACAAATTCAGATTCATTCATAATCAAATATACAAAATAATGGTACCATTGAAATCAATAGAAGAAAAACAAACATAATTGAAGTGATGATAATTAAACGTAGTTATGCAGTAAACAGCCAGCCATAGAAAAGTGAAACTGAGATAAAAGCACTTTTGTGAAAAGAGTAAATGATTCAATTTACACAAGAGTTGGGATGTTTTTGACTTTGACCAATGATAAACAATGAATATATTAGTTTTGTTTGCATCATAGGCAAACATCTTATTATGTATTTGACAGGGATTTTTTAAGTACCGTAAGATTTTTCTAATGCTGTCGGTATTTTCTGCAAATTGAGAAATGCAGTTTTTGTGATCGACACCATTTTCAAAAGGAATTATTGCAGTTTTTTGTGTAAAAGCGGTCTGGCTGTTTTTAGCAAAACATAGAATTGACCTCACTGCACCCGATAACACCAATATCTCTTCTTTTTCTAAATTGTGGACTGACTGTAGTCTACATAACTACGTTCATTTGAGATATGGTTTCTAGAAACTTACTCTATACCAGGGACGAACCGTGTATAGAAGCGATTATGTGCAGCTTGCCATTTTACTTGACTAACCATAACAATGTTTTACCGTTACTTTATTTACAGAAAAACAAATAAATAATTACTGTTTATTGTAAATCATTTCCACCGTTTGTATTTTTACCCTTGTATAAATGTTAATAAAGCGCGCCCAGCGCCTGCGGTGAGCCAAGAAGCTAACCGATTATTCCAGATTATTTTTCACACAAATAAGTATCCTTTATTTTGAATATCTTAATCCCAGTGCGGGTTTTTTCTTTTAGATTTGAAGATTCTTGATTTGGAAAACAGTATTTCAATCATTTTTTCTTAAAGACTATTTTTCTTTGAGATTGTACTTTTGACATCAAACCATAATTACTTTACTGCGTCATATTGCAGGACATATGGCGCTCGACGCGGCCGTTTTTAGCACTATTAATTTCTAGAACAATTCGGCTAGTTGACCTTTCAATTGAATACTTAATATCGACTGAATTCATAGTGCTAGTTTTTAATTTTTGAAAAATGAGTTATGTATTAAAGTAATGGATAATATATCTATATAAAATAATATATCACGAAACTACGTCGTTTGAGTTGATTTCATGGATAAGTGTTGTTGTATCACACAGAACCACAGAAAAATACCAATTTATAGCATATTATTACTCACATTATATTATGTACCTACCTTCAATGTAGGTACAAATATATGATCTTTTTTTATAGCTTACATACCATCTTTACCATAGTAAGAAATGAGAGCAATAAATAATATTCCAAATAAAAGTGAGCACTAAATTAAATAATATAAAAATATATTATGCAAAAATTACATATGATACAAACCACCACAATTTTTATTTGCTATTTTAATTAGCATCCGGTGTGAAAGGGTTAAACATAGATTGTTATTCCGAGAAAAGGCACAGAACAGGTTGTTTTCCATCTTAAGCTAATATTGAAGAATTCCTCGAATCGCCGCCAGGCTGTTTATGGCGGTCAATGATATGAATTTATTATCACGCGAGAAACACTATAATTTTTTGCTATTCTATGATGATTCACCCAATAGAAAAACATCAAAATGGTAAGCAACTGTACACGACCCTATTTTTTATAACTTCAATTTAAGCATCCGACAAATGACAATATGTATGACGTATAGTTAAGGATTGAAAATATTGAGCAAACATTTTTGAGACATCTCAATTGGAGATCCAAATTTACGGACCTTAACTATAAAACTTCTTGTCATACTCGTAAATATAATATACTTAGTCTTGAGGATCGTCGTTTAGTATTAGGTAAGGGGATTTTACATGACATTCTTAATGGACGTCTTGATAGTCCTGTTCTGGTTTCTAAATTGGCCCTTAATGTACCTGGCTACCACACCCGTCGCACGAATCTATCACTTTTCCATGTACCTACAGTTCGCACCAACTATGCCCAGAACGCTCCTCTGATTCGCTTGGCGCGTAATTATAATGCATTTTTCAATAGCATAGATATATTTAACTGCAGTAATCCCACTTTTAAAATAAGAATTAAAAAACTATTATTTGAAAATAATAAAAAAATCTTAAAAAAATATATTTTTACATTATAAATTTAAGATGTTTCTATTCACTCATATCAAACACACACTCATCCTGTCCGTAAACCCACCCTCACACCCATATACACTCACGCACATATTAACACACCTACCTTAACCACACTCCACTCACTTACCCACGCATCCACACATGGACTTCTACATGTATCAATATCTAACTAAACTGGATTTTTATAATTGTATTTATGTGGAAAACTGATTTGTCTTTATTTTATGTTTTTTTTATAATGTGGTGTATTTTTTTTGTATTGCTGTTGTTCTTCTGAATAAACTAAATTTAAGAAAAAAATTGTATTCATAACATTATTTATAAATTGTCTGTGTTTAGGCGGCGGACGAATAATAGAGTTATGTGTGGAATAGAACAAGAAATTTGGACGAGTGTTTTAGGCTCCATAGCTGCTTTCAAGTAGAATTATTGTAAAAGTTAATCGTAGTGAAACGGTTGACGTATTTGCCTTCCATGTTCCTCAAATACCCGGGGCATCTCACGGGTTCGATTTCTGGGCCCTAATTACAATGGGAAGTTATAATTTATCTTCAATTTATCTACAAAGGAAATTAAGTTTTCTGTATGAAAAGCATAATATGCATACTTTTTTTTTTCTAAACATGTTCAATTATAGGTTACCGACGAAGATACTTTAAATGTTAATGAAACAACAGACATAAGTCATTGTGAACTCTGCAATCAAATATTAATAATTTGAATAATGGGCGTAAATTATTTTTTTTTCTTAATATTGAAAAATGCAAAATTATGACATTCTGCCGCGACAGGAATCCAATCGTTTACACGTATAAAATAAATTCTTCTCCTCTGGAAAAAAAATACAGAGATGTCAGACTTAAGTATTTTATTTGACGAAAAACTGAGTTTTATTAAACATATACAAAGCATTACAAATAAGAACATGAGAACCTTGGGATTTTTGCTGCGAACGATCCGAGATTTTAAGTCTATAAAAATAATAAAAACATTGTATATTGCCCAAGTGCGAAATCAACTCGAACATAACTCCGTTATATGGTCACCGTATGACAGGATTCATGTTAAATGATTGAATACATAAATTACACACACTTAAATGATTATTTAAATATCCAAACATTGGAAAACAGCCGAAACTTAAATCACTTGCTTTTTTATTTAAAATAATAACATAAAAAAAGAGTTATGTGCTAAAGAAATGCATAACATATCTATTTAATATAATATATCACGTTCGATTGTTGTGAACTCGTCAATTTTAAATGTGGGAGTGCCTGGTTTAGTTACCCGATGTAATACTTGGTTCTACTGCGGTCTATCATCGACCAATTACAGCGCGAATTCACCAGTAGTACGGATGCATGTACTTGCGACCCAATATGCTAACAACATCGATGTTTTTAACGTAAGTCTTGTAAATTAAAAAAATCAAATTGTATGTTCTATATCAAAGAGAAGCTAATTTTCTGTTTATTTTGTTTTATAATAATATGTACCTAGCTGCCTTTAAACCTTTTAACTGTATTTCTTTCATAAGTTTGTATTTTATTTGTTTATCTATTTTTTTTGTTAAACAATAAAAACACGTAATTTTGTGCATTTTAAAGTGATTTTTATTATTTATACTTATTTTCGATTTCAATTTCGGCTGAAACTAGAACAGAAGCCGAAATTGGTTTTCGGTTGAAAATCTTATTTCGGCCGGTCACAAAATACTTATAAATCATTATAAACAATAATACTTTCAATCAGCAAATTACAGTTATCACGAGAGACGTTTAGAACTGGATTTCTCATGGAGAAGGGATTTGAGTTGGAAACTCCTTGATGATTTTTCAATTACGTCAGTTTGTTGTTCCACAAATATCGAATATTTGTCATTGTTTGTTCTTTTCATATTGATGTGTCATGTATTTTTTATTATTTTTCTTATTTAAATTTCATTGATAAACCCTTACGGGTTATATACATAGAACAAAATGTTTTAAAATTCACATTCTACTGTTAATAATAATATTTTTAACATCTTTTGTAAAGGTTGTCTGAGTCTTTTGTCTGGTAGTTTATTGTATAATTTCAGTCCATGGTTTATTAGTCTCGATTGTCCTTTTCTCGTTTTAAAAGGTTGTATATGATATTTTTCTGATATTCTCGTATTGTGTTCATGTTTACTACAGTTTTTTTCAAGTTTTAATTCTTCGTCTACAATTACATCAGTGGCTAATTTATAAATACATTTTAAAGATTCTAGTTTAAAGAGTTCAGTTACATTTAATTGTTTAGTTTGTTCAAAAAGTTCTTTAGTTGCTGTTAGATAGGGAAGGTCATATACTAACTTTAATATTTTATTTTGCTGTCTTTGAAGTCTGTTTATGTTATTTTGATTTCCTGTATAGTAGTATAATAGTTGCATATAACATATTTTAGTTTTTACATAGGCTTTATACATTTTTTTCCTTTACTGGAACAAAGTTTTTAATTTTTAAAAAATAGACTCGATAAAGTCATCGTTTTGCTAATTAAATTGTTGAAATGAATTGTCCATGTCAATTGTCCGTCTATTGTTAGTCCTAAGTATTTACCATGTTCAATTTCAGTATGTTCTTGCAATAATTATAATGTTATTTTTGTATTTTACTAGATTATTGTCGTACATAAACCATATTAATTATTCTACCATGTGACCCTACCATACCATAAAAAAACCTAATGACGTACAGTACCCTTGGTATTATTCTGAATAGTAATATAAAATAGAAATCACAAATAAATGCTTTGGTAAAAGGAGTTAGATAACTTATTTATATGTTTTTTAAGCTAAAAAACTTTCTCTCTTCAAAAAATATAAAAACTGTTTACTACGCAATTATGTTGCAATTAGGCTGGGCAGGAGCTTACAAAACAAATAACGTACACTTTTGATAACCCAAAAAACAAAAGCTAAAATTTTATTAAAAAAGCCTAGAACTTATCCTTCTAATTTAGTTATCTAAGAACTAGATGTACCCTCAATTATTGCCATCTTTAAAAATGCATCTCTTATTCGATTTGAATGAAGAAAAAAAAACCGCCAATTAGCAAAATTCTCGAAATCTTATATTTTCAAATAATATAATATTGCATACATGCATTACAAATGCAGCTTTGAATCATTGAACATAAATTGGAAAAAAATAACAGTCTTCCTCAAATCTTAAAATCAATATCAAATATTAAAACATTTAAATTTTTAAAAAACACATGAGACCCCACTATCCTGGACTCCATGCAGTAGAAAATGGTGTGTTAGAATCTAATATCTTATTTAGAAGAACCTGTTATAGATAATGAAAACGAAATCTAAATAAAATATAATACGTAAGTATGTATATATATAAATATAAATGAATGTCAAATAAATTCCCTTTCTAAAGACGAGTTTTTACTATATTAGAAACGTAGAAATGTTATTATTCGTTATGTATAACTATGTATACAAAACATTTGTAATTTTATACTCATTTTGGTAACAATTTTTCAATAAATAAAAAATAAATCAATTAAAAAATATATTATTCGTCCCAACTCAACAGTGGACTTTCGTCCCATGGAATTTAAACTTGTGCCTCAATAAATGTAAATTAATAAATTATTAGTGACTTAATTATTTTTAAAAAAATAATGATTTGTGTTCCAAATTAATTAAAAAATTACGTTTTTTTAAATAATATAAATAATAATATGAATGAAATAAAATCAATGAAAAATGCGCACTAGGCGGTATCGAATATCATATATATACTTTATACATACATACATGTATCGTTAATAATTATTTATACATACCGTATTTTGCGGACGATAACACGCATCGGACCATAAGAGGCACCCCAATTTCAAGTTGAATTTTCAGAGTAAAAAAGTGTGTCTTGTGGTCCAAAAAATACGATAATAACTAGTCACATAAGGAAACAATATTATTCCAATATGCTCTTAAACGTGTACGTTTTTGGTTACGTCATCAACGTACGTCACAGATTTAAAAATATTTTCCTTGCTCAGGCTAGGTCAAGGACGTTTCCGTTTCTCAAAATACTAAAACTGGTGATGAAATATTGAAATAACTAACGGATTCATATTAAACAACCATTTGACGTCATAAATAAGGTGGAGTTAGTCATGGAAATACGTATTGATACAGTTTATCAAGTTTCGATAATTTAAGTACATAATAATTTACATTTAAAACCAATTAAAGCCATTACAAGAATTTTATATGTTGATTCAATGGAGTTTGAGTTCTAATGATTCATATATTATTGAACTATTTTTCACCACCGTCGTTTCCATTTTAGCACCCAGTGGTGCATTAGGCACTGCAATGGAACACCAACAATGCAGCGTATTTGGATAATCTGTTACATCAGGTGAGAAGTAAAATATTGCTTTGATTCACGTTAAACAATCCAAAAATCGAGCCTAGGATCTCAAGCATGATTTGCGAACGCACCAACCATTACCCTACGACTACAATTTTGGTTTTATTTCAAACACAGAACTGTATTCTTATCCGCCTGGAAACGGAGCTATTTTTAGATTGATTAATTTTTCTACGCGTACATTTTTGTTTAAGGAGGTGTTTATATTCTTAAGTAAGGAAGTAAATTAAATCTAAAAGCCAATATTAAACAAATTACTCTGTATTTGTATTTAAAAGTCAAAATTAATATTTGAAATACTTTTTTTTAAGAAAAAAAAATAACTTGGTTTTATGAACCACTTTATTTGATCATACAACTTAAAAGTTTCCGTAACAGCACGTTTCACTCTTTGTGGTTATTTTACAAATTTTTAAATAACCCTGTAAAAGGCAACGTGTTTTTTCCGAAAATTAAATGGACACAATCGAAAGTTTGATATCAATTATTGTTTTTAGTAATATGTACATAATACTCGTACATTATTACTTTTGTGTTTCGAATTACATAAATTATGAGGATATTATGCGGTGACTGGGAATTTAGATTAATAGGTATTTAAAAATTGTTTTCTGTCTCTGTCTTGAAAATGCCTCCCCGATGCTGTGCAAAAAGACAACTGCATTTCTCACCTTTATATCTTACAAAAATAGACAAGATCGACGTTTCGCTGTCCCGCTGTCCGCACCTCAAAACTGATTTTGTTATTTTTTTAAAACAGAGTATAAAAATAAAATTTTCTGTATCGGTACGTTTTGTGTTTTTCAAAAATAGTTATCATAATTGTATACCGGCGCCGGAAAACCGCAGATAAAACAAGACGTTTTTATGGGATTTTGGATGATTCTAGTTCCCATAATAAACTATTCATTAATAAGGCAAAACTATTTAGATTCGCCGATGGTAAATATTTATAGTGCAATAACTCAGGGTGAAAATACGGGAATACAAAAAAAAGTCAGAACGCGTTTTTATAAAGATAAAACATTTTTTATACTTACAAATTTTGCTTCATATTTTGTTTACGTAACCAAAGAAATAAGTTTGGTTTTCTTAAATAAAAACATTGACCTATTAATACACATAGGCGCACCCTGAGCCCTCTAAAATTATCACATTTAACTCATGCCCAAACGCTCAATCATAGCAAAGGCGTATTAAGTAGTTTTTTAACCGCCAGTCTGTTTTGACTTGAACTTGTGTTGCCTTATTGTGCGTGAAAGCGTGTAAAATCTGTTTGGATAAAAGGAAAAAAGATGGTGTAACTTTTCGTTGATACGTAGGCACCTAGATATTTGTTTATGATTGAATTCCAAATATGAAAATAATGAATACTCAAATATTGAATTTAAGTAGGTACCTAAGTACTTTTTGATTCATTTTCAAAAATATAATTATTTTAGCAAATCGTCGCTTCAGTTCGTTTTTATCTAACAGATTTAAAGACAAATCTGCAGAAATAGAGCTTAAAAGTTTTTTTACGAAATAGGAATAAATAATGACCACAAATTAAGACAAAATTCGTTAAAAAATCCCTTAAATAATTAAAAATATTTTTTTTTCATTTGAATTTCATAAAAAAAGCTTTTTTAGAACACCTATACACTTAACTTAATTTTGTTAAAAAATATATGTTGGACAAAAACAAACCAAAGCGATGAAACGTCAAACTCTGCTCTCTTTCCAACGGGGGTGCACTATCTGTAGGAATGCGTTTCGAAAATGCGTTAAATGTCAGTCAATATTATTTTATCGTAACTAAAAATCCATCAAAAAGAAATAAATAAGTTGAAATTATAAGCAATTTAAGAAAAAAATCAGATTGGGATCTATAAAAAAAATTGTGGTATGAAAAAATTTAAAAACAAACCTTTTTTACATAAAAAAAAACATCCGTCCAACTGTTGTACATGCATTCTCGTCAAATGTAGCTCTGGTGAACAATGAACAAAAAATTTACGCTCCTAACTTAACAGACTAAAGGTTTTAAAGCTACAAATATGCCCATGGCAAAACTCGGAATTTTAAGGAAAACTGCACGTAAATCGGTCCAGTGGTTATTCAGTCTATCGAGGACACACATACTGAAGCTAATTGAAATCTATACCACAAAAATAATCCATGTATTTTGAATTGCGTGACAAGTAGTAGTACCATTCGTAATGTATTCATGAGAAAATTTCATACAAATACAAAAAATATTTTTACGGGAAAGTGGAAATTGACATAAAACCTTTTTGATGCAGGTTGATTTATTAGTTTGTACTTTTTTTATAAAATCAATAAAAAAACTTACCCTTCATACAAATAAATGTGTGACAAATAAATATCCACTAAGGATAACATATTTTTATGCTAAAATAATGTCGAGGTGCACAAAACGTCCACTCAAGAATATTTTTTTTCCATTAGTAATACTTTTAAAAATTAAAATCAAAACTTTTAAACTTAAATTATCATGGTTGAAATCACAATTATTATTAGAATACTATTTGTATTTTAGCAGTAAAGTCATTGAAATCTTGCACGAATATAATTGGCCAATTTCACTTTGACAACAAGTAATGAAAATAATTCATGTCGGTTGTATTTATACACCTAGTTACTAGGTACTACAAATATCTTATTGTCAATACAAAACGTAAACACGACAATTAAGTTTGAAGACTAATTACATTAAATAATAAATGCGTGCAAGCATGTATATATCTATATTAGATATGGGGATTAGACGAAATACACGCATAAGTCGATAAACAAAGAAATTATGCATACCTGCTGGTTTGAATTATATACATCTGAAAATTGCGGTAACTTTTGTTTTTAAAATAGGGATTTATTAATTGAATAAATAACAACAAAAATAAGATTTTCATAAATAAAGGTTTCAGCTCTTTAACTTCACAAACATCAACAGATGAAAGAATTGAAGGAGTACGGAAGTTCAAATATGGGCAAAATGGTATATGTTACACATTGTGTTAAGTGGCTACTTAAACCAGCCAATGACAGGTCATAAGCCCTGTAGATGCCTAGACAAATATATATCCTTGTGTTCATCATCTCTTAATTTATTAATATTAAATGAAAATGACATAATCTATGTTTATTTATTGTTATCTATTAAGCCATCCGTTTTAAAGATTTTAATATGTACTGCTATATCAGAAAAGTAAATTTTTATACCTGTATTTAGTAATATTCAGATGTGTATCACTATAAACATTAAAATACGGAATATTAAAAGATAACATTTCAAAAACAAATTAAATCAAAACTCTTGTATTTTACAAAGTAGAACAGAAGTCTTATGTTTGAAATTCATAAAACTATTTTTTTTTGTTTTGTTAGGTAAATAAGATTAATGGTTTTAGATTTTGTGATAAATTTTCTGATTAGCAAACGTTATTAAAAACCGCCAAATTAATTTACGTTTTAATGAAATTTTGCATGTAATATACCTTACGATTCGCGAATTAACCTCGATATTTATTGTCTTATGAAATCATTATAAGTTAATATCTAATAGACTGAAACAGAATTATTATTTAACTTTAAGGTCAATGGTCAATGAGACCAAAAGATATACAATCGATTTATAGTTAAGTGTATTTTAAAAAATCAACATCATTAATAGCATGCTAGATGTATATTATATGCAGTTAATTTCAACGTGTATAAGTGACATTGGACTGATGTAAGGGAGACTGTTACAGTGGATCACTTTTTTTTAAACCACCGTATCTCTAAAGTGTATCATTAAATGCTGGTCACTCTGATATATTTAAAAGAGGCATTCATAGCCTTTAAAGTAATAGTTTCGTTTTACTATTTTATAGCTTATTTAATACGACATATTTTTTTACTAGTTGAAGGTCCCAAAAGACCCAAAAGAGGGACACAGTGGATTAACCTTAAGGTTATAGTAGATCTAGCTAGAATACACTGAATTATTATGTTAAATTGAAATAAAATGTGTTAATTCAATTTTTTTTGTACTTTATTTGAATTCTTTATTCTACCAGGATTGAGATAGAAAATCACTTTTTCTATTTCAAGATTTTTTGGGATATCGGTTTGCAATAACAGATAACCCTTTCCATCTTAAAGCTTTTTTTTTCTTGGACCTGCATTTGGTAGTCAACGATACGATTTACAATTTTGCATTTGTATAAAGAAAAACGATTTAATGTTACCCATGATAAAACAATTCACTGTAACCTAACGATAGATTTGGTAAATAAAATAAAAAAGCAAACTTCTGTCCTAACAAACTAAAATAGTGTGCTTAAACATTAAACAGTGACCAAAGAAGGGAAAAATTGAACCTTTCAAGTTTTCAACCATTGTAGTTGCACTCAGATAGTTATTCTAACATATTGACCGAAGCCTCGCGGTATGTCTTTCAACTCTAATGCCGCGAAAGCGACTAGTGTAGCAGAAGAAGGTATAAAAAGTGTCAACTAAACAACGTGTGTTATCGCTAGTGTTAAGTGTTATTTAACAATTTTTGGTCAAATAACTACGGTTGTTTAACGACTTAAGTCGTAAAGTTATAAAGCACTCTCGCTCTAAAGGCTTTTTGAATAAAAAACAAATTAGGTCTTCTATACTGTGTTCTGTAACTCTGCGATTCAAATGTTTCACACGTATGTTACAATAAACGTATGAGTCGGAGCGGGTTTTGCAACTCATCTGAATAATTATTAACATATTTCAACACAATGGATGTGATTTGTGACTCACAGTCTTCGTATTTTGTAAATTTTTAGAAACATTTATTGATACCCATATCCCAAATCCCTGATTGCATTAGATGCGATTTCTAGTTATCTTCTCTCTGTACGGAGCATATTTTTACAATAACAAAAACCATAAAATAATCATCGAGTACGTGAGAAATAATATATATTATTGGCCTTTTTTTAAAAACATTTTTATACCTTGATTTATTGGGTCCACGTGTAGTATTTAGTGAAAATGATAGAAATAAAATAAAAAGGAATCAATTCATTTGTTACGTAAACCTTGACAAAGAAGCTTGTTTGCTTTGAAACCGGTCGGTGAAAATGAAAAATTAGCGGTTAGAAACAAAGTTGTTTTATTTATTTTATTATAATGAATAACCACCAAGTTAGTGCTTCAAATATAAACTTTATATTATTATGTATATTTATTAATATATGTTTCTTGTTAATTTTTTTCAGACTACAAAAAAATTATAATAAGAAAATAAAATCAAACAAAACAAATAAAAAATAAAATAACAAAAAATACAATAAATTCAAAATCATTTAAAAATATGACAAAATTGTTTAAAAAACAAAATAAAATAAAGTAAAGTAAAGTAAAGTAAAGTAAAATAAAATAAAATAAAATAAAATAAAATAAAATAAAATAAAATAAAATAAAATAAAATAAAATGAAATAAAATAAAATTGTTATTTATTCTCATTATTATCTCTAGTAGAAATGCAATTACTGTAAAAGGTTTTAAATAAAGTCATTCTTACTTGATTGTCAACGCCAGCAGGATGATGATCAACGCCACTAATGCCATTGCAATAATGACCCCATATATCATGATGGTCCCATTGTTAGGACCGTCTGTAAATAAAAAATAAAGGAAGTCAGTTGTATGTTCGCCTTGAGATACCTGTGTATTTAATGTTATGTAAATCCAAATGACATGGTTTATTTATAATGAATTATTTCTCTCGAGCCGAGGACACAAATGAAAGATATATAACATTTTGCCTTTAGCGTTTATTACTTTGAATGCAATATACTATGTTGAAACAGAACAAATAATTCATTTTAGTCTCTTCTAGGTAGATAAGAGTTGTATTTTGTCCTATAGGGCTGAGTTTTTAAAACTTTTTGAGGACGCGACCCCCTTACGAGTAGAAAAATAGCTGGCAACACCCCTCGAAGATCAACTTTTGCCTTGTTTAAATAGCGCTTACAAGTGGACAATACAATATTGTTTATAGCAATAATAATAACAACAGTATACGAGTACACAATCCTTAGAGATTTATTGTTTAACACATAACATATTTATGTCTTAACCTGAAGTTTAAATTATGATATATTTATTTTCCCCATAAATGTCTTTTCCCTGATTACAATATTCTTTTACTGTTTATTTAAATATTTTTATCGTTATTTAGAACAATTATTGGCGTTACTTTTATAATTTCGTTTAGCATATTCATAATTTTAGTTTATCAATTTTTAGCCACAGAGATACATTATTTGATTCAGTTAGTCCAATTATGTTACTGTTTTACATTTTTTTCCTTGATATTAGGGCATCGTCTGCAATGAGTCTCAATTTACAGTATTTGATCTGGATAAAATATTATGTTCACAGTGTTTATTTTTTGTTGACTTACTTTCGTTGTCATTTTTACTATTATTTATCCTGTGCCTAAACAAAGGTTTTTGATAAATTATTTGTGTTATCGATCAAAGAGATTTAATTTGATTTAATACTTGATATCAGGTTTATTTAATCAGAACAAACTGGATTCTGTTATCCTCGATTAAACAAATGTTGTTATCTACAGTTTGACCTGGATTACTTCCAATCATTTAAACCAGTACTTATATATAGATTATTACACTAGACACTTGACCAAAGAAAACCGTGTATTTAGTTTAGCAATTGGTTTCCCGAATCCTGAATAAAAAATATCAAAAGAAAGATAAAGATAAAATGCATCGAAAAGTAGTTTTAATATAATATAATGTAAATTAATAAAGATACATCATTGGCAGAAAATTTAAATTCTGTGAAGGACAAATTAGGAAAATTAAAAAAATGCCGTAAAAATCCTATTAACCAGATTGAATATAAATAATTTCAATCATATGGTACTTTCTGTATAGATTAAATGAATCAAATTTAAATTATTAATTTTAATTTAATTGAATTCTGTTTATTTTTAAATCAATGTGCTGCATTTATGTTTCTGTTGTATTTCAATATTTATGTGTATAAAAAATGTAACAAAATGCAAAAAAATATGAAAAGTTTGAAAACAAGTACACAAACAAACAAATCCAATATAAACATACACGTGTAATTTACGTTGAATTATTATATGCAATTAATATGTATTTACTCAATAATTTAGTATTAACAGTTCTGGAGACCGTATAGTTAATCAACAATATCGATGATCGTCATATAATTTATTTACATATCAAAATGTACACAAATTCGAAGCTAATGTTTTAGCTGAAGGCCGTTGCACTACCAGCTGCTTAAGAAAATATTTACATAGAAACTCATCATTTCATGTCTGAGATACGTACTACCTTAAATACACAGAGAAGTTTGTTATTTACAAAATTGTCTATCTGATCTACTGAAACAATATTTTTTTGAAACAATAACATATTACGCATATCATAAATAATAACGTAATTCATAATGTTGTATAATGCCTAGCAAAAATATTAATTTTAAGGTTCATTTTCGTCGTTACGGTTATAACCCAATAAATGTTTACGTCCTGGAAGGCCATCGCTATGGAAAGGAGAATGAAGGGTATTTTTTTAAGAGACAAAAGAACCAACACATGCATAAGAGCGACATCAAAGGTCACCAATGTGATCTACAAGATTGCAAACCAGAAATGGAGCTAAACTGATTATGTAGTCAGAAACACAGACTTTAGATTGACTAAAAAAGTCCTGGAATGGCGAACCAGAACAGGCAGAAGAAGCGTCGTCAGGCCTCAGACAAGGTATTCTGATGACATAAAACGGGTTGCGGGGAGTGTTTGGATGCAGTCGGCTGAGGATACAGAGATATGGAGATTTAAAGGAGAGGTTCACCACTAAACAAGAGAGGGTTGATGATGATTATATTCAAAGTTAATAATATCTAGTAATAGGTATTTCTGGATTGTATGTATTATTATTGTCATTATGGATAATTTAAGAGCACCATTTTCGTAATATAATACCTCTAGGGCGTATTTTGTAGCTGCTTAACTAGTTACAACCTGTTTTAAGAAATATTTTTTTATATTTAGAGCAAAATAAACAGAAGCATGACTACCGACTTGTAAATTTTATTAAAAATTATACAGTTTTTTTTATGAAGTGTATTTTAACAATTTTTTCGAATTTTCTCTATCAAAATCCATCATATTTTGTAAATTTATTTATGTGATTTTAGGTCATGGTTTTACAACGTTTGGCAGTGGTGATACATTTTTTAAGTAACAGAAAGTATTTAATTTATTTCGAAAATCTCGAATTATTAACATTATAAGGACACAAATCAATGCGAATAAAGTCCGGTGTTGATTTGTGACAAATAAATGACTAGTACAATGAAACATCTTTAAAAAAAACATAATCGTCATGACACCCTTCACATAGCATATTTATGTATAAATTACAAACAAATATAAATATTTGATTTACATGAAATAGCCGCATCGCATCACCAATTTAAATCAAGGAGTTTCCGACGCAAATCTCTATCCAAAGAAATTAAAGGGTAAAAGAGTTGCAATGATTGCAATTAGCATTTCATTGATAAAAAATAATTAGGAAGACGACAAAAGTCAGAGTAAATACACGGCATAATTTTTTCATCAGTTTTTTTAGTAATTACTCAAAAAACAACGGTCAATATCCGAATAGCCATGAAAACATTAGATGCACCTATTTATTTACTTTATTTTCCTATCTTAATATTTTTTATCTTGTTTAATACATAATATCAAATCTGGTTGCCATAAACAGCTACAAAATATCATGTTGCGTAGTGTGTAAAGGTTACAGCGCAGGAAAAAGATAATTATTACAGGTACAAGTCATTGTTTTCACCCTTTGCTATCAATAACAACAATTTTCCAAGAAACAAATGTCAACATTTAGTGTTTTCCTTTTATCTTCAAAATATTTTTATGAATCGACCACAAGGTCACAATCCAAATGACGTCACTAATATGATTTGTGATGTCACAGAAGAGGTAAACATCATAGTACGGAAAAACATGAATGAATCCTACGCAGTACTTTTCAAACGATACTCAAATAACTTTTCTTAATGTTTACGCATGAATCTTTGTTAATTAGAAGACAAAAAAATAATTTTATGGCAAGAGTATGGATTTTTAGTTATTTACAGAGCATATGACCTATCATTGATCGCTTTGAGATATCATATATTGATTGCTCGTGTAGCATGTATGAATCTATTCTGATTTCGATTTTGCTTGAAAAGATCTTTTATATTTTAAAGACTTCATTTCTTGTTTAACATTCACATGTCTACGTTTCTGCTAAGATTGAAATGTAAATCATGAAACATTTCCATAATTGCAGCATTAATGCATGTGATTACTTTATTATTATTATAAAGCAGGCATAAATATAGTTAGAGGCTCAAACTGCGTTAATATTTTCACCATATAACGACGCATTTTAAAGATCTCTATTTGAGAAAAATTCGCATGTTATGGTACATAATTAATGCTAGATAATTAAATGCATTACGTTTCTTTAATTTAGTTCCGTCATGTAAATACAACAAACTTATTGAAACAAATGGTTGATTTAAATAACATTTTTGTTGATGTGACCGGGTCATTTAAAAATAGATATATGTTATTTTTCCGTGTTTACGACTATTTTTATTATTAAAGCGTAGTAACTTTAAAAATACAAAACAATACAAAAACAAAACGAATATAGGTGCTCAACTTCTCAATGTACCTAAACATTAAGAATATTATTTTGTAAAAAAATATTAATAAAAGTTAATATTTTTTAGCATTTATTAACAATTGGCACCGTGACGCAGTTCGCTAGACGGCTAACTGTGAAACTGACGTCAAGGGTTGCAAGGAAAAAATCTGAGAATGATTTTATTATCAATTGGTCTGGGTGTTTTGGTGTATTTTTCATAACTTTCTTCCATACAATCTCTTCCCATTTGCTGACTATCCTATAAAATGGAAGCTTACCAGGTTATTTACTTGTTTTTTAAATTAGTCTGTTTTTTATTGAATTTAAATACATACATATGATACAAAGTGTTTAAATAAAATACTATGTAAACTTAAGAAGTCAGTTTTAAGATGTGAATTAACTCTTGAAAGATGATTTGATTTATTAATATTTTTCAATAATGTGTTTTCTATTGTGATAGCTAGTGTTTTTAAAATAAGTACTTTGTGTGCTATGGTAGTTTGAAAAAATATAAATTAAAATCGTAATTCAAATTCGGTTCGACCTTTGTCAAATATTGGCATACGCAAGACCTACAAAGGCTATTGACAGTCAAACGAGGTCAATCACTTCAAGTCCGCAAATCGGCATCCATCTTATTTGCGGGTATAGTGACCCTCGAAGCCTTGATTTTGTCCAAACGCCAATTTCCGCGTAACCCAATATGTAGGTACGTTTACCACCTATTCAAACACATTATCCACGATATCGCTACCTTTCCAGAAAAATTACCTTTAATAATAGACGATAAAACATAAGTTATCTACCCCTGAAAGAAAGCGTATGTGAAAAAATGAGCCTTACTCAAGGATAATTACCAAGCATTGTATGGATAACAATTTGTTGTATTTATTGAAAAATCTCCTGCATATTATCGTTGAGTAATTAATAAAATTTTACTTGGCAACTTCAAAATCAGCAATCTTGCTATCATATTTTTATCTTCCTCCATAAATGCTACAAATATCCAAGTCATGATGCATTCAAATAAAATTATAATGATTTGAATGCACGACTTGTCTATTTGAAGCATTTATGGAGGAGGATTGAAAATCTGTTTTAAGTGGTTAACTCAAAAATTTTTAAAAATGTTTTGAAGTTACAAAATTGTAGTAATTACCTTACGTTATGTACCTGTTCTTATGATTTGCCTAAATATTTTAATGTTGTCGTAAATAATTGTGTTAGAAAATGATAACTGTAAGTTAGTTAATATTCTAAAGTTGATATGTATATGCGAAAATAAATAAAATAATTGATGTTTAGTATAAATCACTACCACCGGTTACATCTTCCTACAAAAAAATATCTATGAAGTGCCCAGCCCGTTCTCAGTAAACTATAAAAATAGACGATTATCTCAGCTTATTTCTCCATACAAAAAAGTACATTTTATTTTACATATTTAACCCAAGTCAGCTTTTTTAGTACTAAAACGAGCTTGCCGATTATAAATATTATTTTAAGATTCTCTATTTGCAAACTAGTATTTTGAACATTATTTTTGAAGGACTATATGACTATGTCATCACATCACATATGCCATGAGGCGTTTGCAGTGGCCGTTTTTGGCATTATTCATTTTAAAGTGAATCGTCCAGTGCTCAATGTTAACCGTTACTGCTGAATGTCATTGTGGTATTTGTCAATAAACTTTTGTACAAGTATTTTAATAAAATAAAGTAAAATAAAGCTACGTATATCGCGTGGTTAACATTTATTGTTTTTTGAGTTGATTTTCACAGAACCACAGAAAAAATAGAAATTTATAATAATATTACTTACATATACGAGTATGTAGGAACAAGTTAATGAACGTGTTTTGTAGATTACCTTTAAAATAAATCACGGCTTGCCACTATGCCGTGATCTAGGGCTGGCTGTCTGGACAACATAATTTGAAAGAACGGTCGATCGCATAAATAAAGAATATTGCTAAAAAAATAATACTTAACCAAAAACAAAACAGATGTCACCGACGTGACGGAGAAATGTCAAAAAATGTGAAAGGACGCTTGCTTTAAATGTATATAGGTATACAACTTCTGAAAATTGTGTAGAAGTTGATTTGAAAAATATCATGCAGTACGGTTTATGTTACATAGTGTGTAAAGTGATCACTTAAACCAGCAATTGAGAAGTTATCAGCCCCGTTAAATGCCTAGATTTTTCATAATAAGTATGTTGATATGTTGGTAAAAATCTCACTTTTTTATTTTACTTCACTTATACCCGTATGCAGAGACAAAACTTAAGGTGAGGAAAGTACATTCTATTGTCTTCACCTTCAGGTTATTCTCCGCATTTGAGATTAAAATGTACTTTCCTCACCTTAAGTTTTGTCTCTTCATCGGGTATAAGTGACCACAGCAACATAATATGGTTGTTTGCAGAAAAATACGGTTACCATATCTGAAGTTAAATATTAGAAGCGGGAAATTGTGTTATTGAATTATTAAGTTTTAATCTTTTCCCCTGAATCAAAATTAATGGTCCATATAAAAGTAAATATATACATGTAAAGGGTTCCAAAGTGAAAAATATTATTTCAACATACAGATTTTCTTTTCACAGTAAGTATAATGATTTCAATTTAAAGCAAATGAGCTGCTAAACAAGAGTGGCATTTACCAGATATCATGCGAATGCAAAAAAGTCTATATTGGACAAACAGCGCGAAATCTTAAAACTAGGCTAAACGAACACCGCCGTTGCCTGACCAATAATAATTTCTCGGAATTCGCAAATCATATAATAGACAGTAACCACTCATTTCATAATCACACCTTAAAACTCCTGCACCAAGTAAATAACAAAGGCAGGAATATGAATAATTTAGAAATTATAGAAATTCACAAAAATTTAAATTCTGAAAACAATCTAATTAATAATCACACATTCAACCACCCCTCGCCTTTATTGACTATGTTCCCTTTGCGACCACCCTCACCGCACTCACCCTCTTAGACCCGCGTCTGTTAACACTCTCTTAGCCGAGCGATGTCTTCCCACACATTAAATCTTAGACTTACTTATTGCAACTTCCACTTATGTGCTAAATTTTAAGAAATAAATTCGACTTAATGTTTTGCCCATGTTTTCATATCTGTACTTAAGATAACCATCCATTCATATGCCAACACCTTAGATAAGAATAAAAAAACCCCTGCTCTAAGTTTCACTGATTAATCTGTTTATTTTTTGTTTAGATTCGATGACATTGTGAACAATATTCTGTGTTTATTTTATTAGTTTTATATCACCCGTCGATGGGAGGAGTGCTCTTCCGAAACTATAGTTGTGTTCTTGTAAAAGAATAAAATTGTGTAACACTGATAACAAAGTTTTATTTTCATAATAATTTAACAAATACAACAGGATTAAATTCCTTCATTTACATATTCGTGGAATTCATTAATTTGTTTTTAGTACAATAATCGAATAATTCTTACGCCAAAGTATTTTTTTTATTAAACGCAATATTAAAACTTCAAATATATTTTTAATTCGTGTATTTTTTGTAGCTTTACTATCGTATATTTTCTATTACTATTGTGCTTCTAATTCTTTAGTGAGACTAAAGAACATTTTTTTTTCCTTTCTTTTTTTTGAAAGTAATCTTTATTTATTAACTTTAAATAACATTCTGTAAATGTATTTTTTATTTTCTCTAATTGTAATGTTTCAATTTTTTTTATGTCTGTGCAAAATCCCATATTATGTACAAAAAATATATGTAAAAGGTAATCGTACCACGAACTTTGAAATAATTAATTATTAAATTACAATCTCAAACAAATACATATATAAAAATAAACAACCAAAAAAACCATAAGCGTCTGCATTCTTATTTAAAAGCCAGTCTCCTTTAATACAGTAAATTAATTTATCAGATATAAAACTTTTTTTTTCATAAACACAAATTTTTAATTAAAATAAACACAAAACATCCCATATTTTTTTCAGAATACTCACATTATGATAACTTATCTTCATACATGATGCAAGTTTGTTTAAACATACATAAACATCGTAAAATATATTTCAAAGTACACCCACGTAAATCAAGGGCAAAAAACATATTATTCTTTAGAGTTAATTCTTTACAACTGTATTTTGAAAAATAAAATTCAATTTGTAAGACTCAGAACATTAGGAACAAAAACAACATGTGAAATTTTTATCATTAAAAAATTGTTAGGGAATATTCAAAATACAGTGGAACTTCTATATTCATCAACTCCCATATTTGTAATATTCGATAATCATCACATCATGATTCGTTATATTTATTCTTCCTCCCATGTAACAAAAATGATCTAGATATACTTAGTATATGTTGGAATGCCAGTCCGGTGCCTTATGCACCACCAAGTGCGGATAAGAATATTATTTGCTGTAGCCAATTTGAAAAATTGAATAACATAGTTAAACTATTTCAATATTGATTTACATATTATTACACATAAGCACATTATGTTTGTGGTATACGATTACGTTAGTTAATTTTAAATATTTTTAACAAATTTATTTTTGGTTCATTAGTTATTATTTTAATGTCAGAAGTACCTATTTCCTATAGATCGTAAGTACGAATGTTTGAATTTATTTATTTGACACTTTATACACATATACAATTTATATACATACTTAAAAGGGCGGGCATATTGCCTTAAGACAATTTTTTCCTACCTACCCGATAAATCAAAAACGTTAGAAACGTCGGAACAAATCCAACACACACGATATCACCCAAAAAAGAAACATATTGATCTTATTGGGACGTTTAAAACCCCTGTCACTTCCAACTGATTGTTTTTGTGCGTTGTTTAATTAATTATAAAAATACAATGGGTAGATTTTTCGAGAAAATACCTTAAATGTTTTATTCCTTTCACTTTGTATTAGAAAAAAACATATTTAACGATTTTAATTAGCTCCGCATTTAAGTTTCCGACATTAAATACGTACGGCAAGAATGTTCAAAACAATGAAATTAGTGGCTACGTGTTTTCTAGGAAAATACACGCCATTTTAATTATTTTAACACTCGCGTCATGCAAAGGGTTGCCATATTTGGCTTGAGTCTCGTCGAAGCGTTCTCGGATGGGAAGATCTTGTAACAAAAAAGGCAAGGTTTCAGTGTATTTTTAAAAATACAATGTAAGTATTTGTACCTCAGAGGCAGACAGATGCAAATCCAGAATTTGATGAAATGACATATCGATTTTCGTATCCAGTTTATGATCATGTCTTTTAATGAATGAACTAATGTATTAAGATACTGAATATACAAATAAATGTTATAAATTATTAGAAATCACTTAGAGTAGAAAGTAGATTTTTTAAGCTTGTGTTGAACATTTGACGTTTGGATTTGCATCCGTCTGCCTCTGAGGTAGAGATATTTTTCTTAAAGTCCTTGCTGACCGTATTTTTTTAATGATTTAAAAAAAAAAAAAATACTTATACGTATCTGTAGAACTTCGTGGAAGTCATTATAAAATTAACTTTAACTGCAATATTCATTCTACGGTCTCTCTAAACTGCTCTCGCGGCCGTAGAAAACACATTTATCTCGTGTATTCACATAAAAAATAGGCGAAATAAAAGTGTTTTCTTCGGCCACGAGAGCATTTGGAATATCGCTTCTGGCAGCAGATAATTTCTTCCGTACGAGTAGGTCCACTGAACTGGACGGAAATCAATGATATATCTCTTTACAGTGTGACGTTATTTATTTATTTTATTATTATATTTACATACAACTTAAGCATTGCCTTAGGTCGTATAGGTATCGTATCTTAGGTGTAATTGTACAACAGTTATATGATGTTGCCATTCAACGATTGCAGAATTTTCGTATTCGTTATATCTTTGATCTTCGCAAATTTGACCACATAACCGAGTATCGCACGCAACTACACTGGCTCAGTATCAGGCATAGATGAAACATTCACATTCTATCACTTCTTCACAATATTTTAAATAATCCCACTTCGCCTGTTTATCTGAGAGAGCTCATCCAACCTCTTTCACAACACGGACTATCTCTTCGTTCTAGTAACGAGAGAACACTTTTAATATCCTGTCATAGCTCTAATTTTCTTGCCTCCTCTTTCACAGTAGTAGCCGCTTGATTGTGGAATAATCTACCAACTAATGTTAGAGACGTCCCTTCCTTATTTACATTAAATTCAAGATTGAAATGTCAGTATCTAAATATTTAAATGGTTCCTTTATCCTTCTTCTTTCCTTCCCATCCCCTTTCCTCTCTTCATAGTATTGTGTAAATTATTTTTTTATGTATTTTTATTTTGTTAATCTTTGTCTTTAATTTTCGTATAAAATTGTAAGATTCAATATGTTCATGTATTCATAATTTTCTGAAACTGAAAGGTTTGGGTAGGTAGGAAGAAATTGCCTTCAGGCAATATGCCCGCCCATATATGTTTATATATTTTATATGTATATAAAGTATCAAATAAATAAATGAACATACCTAAATTGACCAAAAACATGCATGTTACCAACATACTCGTAAGTGGAAAACTGAGGAGTAAGTATTTGAACTTAGATCACAAAGTATTTTTTTTAAGCTTTTTGATTTATTTAGTGATTTCCAAATACAACTCAAAAGTGTTACAAATTTCACTTTGATGTACTCGTTGCACACAAATCATTTTCGCCAAAAACTGTTGACGGAAATATTAACACAAGTATTAATAGATCTGAAAGTAAATCCTTGATACCGGTATGAAGTCGAACGCTTTAAAATGTCATTCAACTTTTTTGTTTTTCAAAAGTAAAAACATTTCTGAATTGTCTGACATAAAATATTTTTGTTGACAAATTTGTAAAAACTACTTTAATTTTTACCCGCATTTCTTAGATAAAATTAGTCCTGGTGGATGAGGCAGTAACCTCTAAACCCGTTGACGTGTAGTTAAAAAAAAGGTCGTTTATACAAATTTATAAACAAGTAAGCAATAAACGTTTTATATAAAGTTAAATCGGATTGTGGTCTCGTAACCAGTATTGTGGACTACTGGATCAGAGGTCTCAGGTTCGAACCCTACACTATTCCAAGTTGATTCCCATTTTCTAATAATGAGTTATTTACAACTCGTTGAAAATTGCCCTCAAAAACCGAAATATTTCGATGAATTATAAGAACGCAACAAATATTTTTCATATTAAGCTTTGTTGTAAAATATCTCAATAAATGTTAGTTGTTATAGTGGGATTATATATTAGTTTAATAAGTGTCTTGACGAAGAAATGGGTACGTCTTGAAACCGGTAGACTTCGAAAAGCCAGTAAGGTTACATGCGAATATTTATCAACATTTACTAACAAAAGTTTTATTTCACATTTTGACAACTTTAAAGTACAGTTCATTATTATATTTAATAGCCTGTACTTATATGTGTAACAGAAAAATTTCAAACGAAATATTCAAATGTGCTTACCAAAACAAACAAAATACGTAGGTACATTAACTTTGTTGAACGGCAGGCCTTAACACATTTATATAGGCTATGAAACATAAAACATAAAAACATATTGTATATTTATTGATATGTAATCTCGAGATGCACTTTTTCTGACATTCATTCGTTGATTATAATCATAATCTCTCATCTCATATATTTCAATTTTAAATTTGTACTTAAGTAATATAAAAGAAATATTTTCAATTTGTACTTTATACGTAAAAAGTGTACTTCTCGACTTAATTATTCAAAAAGGGTTTTATTTTTTCTCGTTACATCTTCCTCAAAAAATTTACTTTACACTGTAACCAACAAAACAAATTTATAATGTCAGTCTTGTAGTTTAGAAGTTTGCGTATTTACCGACTATGAAACCCAGCATTGGATTCATGAAAAATTTACAAAGTTTTTACTAAAAGAGTTATTTTTACACTGCAATAATAAGATGCGGCTAGGGAAATTATGGTAATAATTCTGGTAAAATATCGTTTTGCGTAAGTACTTTAAGGTATCTATACTATTAGTGTTATGCAATTCGTTTCCTATACTACTGCAAGTAATGTTTATCATTTAATTACATTTTATGATTTTTATTCCGTTTCTGATCAATTTTTCTTATCTTTATTGCTTTGTATGATAACTAAAAAACAGGCCTTATCAAGTAAATTTCTGTAAATTAGACCATCAAATTTGACCTCAGAATAAAAAAGATGATTCACTTAACAGTCTAGTAGATTTTACCCTTAAAATTTTAAGATGCGTATATATAGAGATAGGTGCATATTCATTAATTTAGATCGTCAAGATCAATTATATAATTTATGTGAAAGAATTGCTAACGAATACTTTGATCATTTATAGTACGAATATACAATTTGAAGTCAGTAAATTTTCCGCCTCGTTGTAAAATGGTCAGCGCATTTGCTTATCATGTCGGTTTCACGGTTAAGTTTGTTTCATTATTATTCCTACTATATTTTGTGTTCATGTTTTTACCTTCTTTAATAAAAATATCATAATCGCAAATATCAGTTTCTAGAATGTATGATGTATGCCTGGAGAGCGAATTAAAAAAAAAATGCTAGTGGTCTTGGGTTCGATTTCCGACGTGGTTGAGATGAAATATTTATTCAACAAGATGTCTTTGAATAAATAGAATAATAATAAAATACACATTCTCTTACCTTCTTGTAACAAAATTTTTGAGATACGCTGCGGTTGGTGTAACAATGCAGCGCCCTATGCACCATTAGGTGTGGAAAGGGAACGATGACGACGAATATTCATTTGCAAGGTTTTTCAATTCTCTGATCTAGGCGCCCCACGAGTTGAAGTGGTCTGTTATGCTGGAGATGGTTCGGAAGAAATTTCTTAGGTATCTTTACTTAAGGGAGTATGGATACTCTCCGTGGTTGTGCCTGTCAGCCCTTAAACTGGAAATGCCTGGCTACGGTAGTTTGGAGAAAAGAAGAAATATATATTTGCTTATGATTTTTTTCCGATTGGTCTGTGATTACGATTAACTTAGGCATAATGGAAAGCATTTTTGTTAATGTTTCGAATGGCTACTTTAAACAGCCGGCTTAAGCCATTAATTATTTTATTTTATTTTATTTCATTTCATTTCATTTCATTTCATTTCATTTCATTTCATTTCATTTCATTTCATTTCATTTCATTTCATTTCATTTCATTTCATTTCATTTCATTTCATTTCATTTCATTTTATTTTATTTTTTTTTATTTTTTTATTTTTTTTATTTTTTTTATTTTTTTTTATTTTTATTTTTTTTTTGCACCACAACAGGCCAGGAGGCTCAATTACAGTGGTGAATTACATCGCAGAACACCCAGGCTTGAGAAAAACCACATTAAAATTATTATTATCATTATCTTCCTGCTTATAGAACCAGCTTGCCAATGGTAATGCCAGTAGGAAGACCAATGTATTTGCTCACTCGTATCTTTTCGGATATCGACATCATAAAAATAAGAGAGGATATGTTACTTTTGCGCTAATAAATGGATATTTTTATTTTACCGATTGAATTGCCATTTTTTTTTCATGTTATTTATTTATTTACTTAAAGCCAGTTTGTTACACAGTATTTGAGACATAATTTCCAATTCCATGGGACTTAAAGTCCTGTGTTGAGTTGAGACGAGCAATTAGTTGACACGGACACATAAGTATATCATCACAAATATTTTATAGAATCAGAAACACAACAATAATAATAACAATTAAAAAAATATATATGACACATCAACATGACTATCTCTTCGTTCTAGTAACGAGAGAACCTTTTTAATACCCTGTCATCGGTCTAATTTTCTTGCCTCTTCTTTCACAGTAGTAGCCGCTCGATTGTGAATAATAATCTACCCACTAATGTTAGAAACGCGCCGCTTCTTTATTTTTATTTAAGTCAATATTGAAATGTCACTATCTAAATATTTGAATTGTTCCTTTATCCTTATTTTTTCCTTCCCATCCCCTCTCCCCTCTTCATTGTATAGTGTTCATTTTTTTTATATATTTTTATTTTGTTGATCTTTGTTTTTTATTTTTGTATAAAATTGTAAGATTCAATATGTCCATATATTTGTAATTTTCTCAATCTGAACGGTTTAGGTAGGTAGGAAGAAATTGCCTTAAGGCAATATGCCCGGCTTTGTATGTTTATATATTGTATATGTATATAAAGTGTTAAATAAATAAATATGGTAAATTATGAACTTAAACATGCTTTGAATATATTTGTGCAATATACGTAAACGTATTAAATAAATAAATTGAAATTGAAATTATACTGGCAAATTCAAAATAAATTTAAACATACGCATGAGTAAAATAATTTTATACTACTGGCGTTTGAGTAATTCCTTTAAGTAAGTACTACTATAGTTTACTAATTCATATATTCAGTTCGATCGATTTCGACCTTGCTACTCAGTCGACCATATTTGTTTGTATTCTTCTTTGGGCAGAGTAATATAAATAGCAGACAATGGAGCGTAGGAGAACCTATGAGACAAACTTATAAAAATAATATAAACCGTGTTTACAACGGGTTACTTTATTTTCAAAATGGTAAAGCGAATAATTGAAGCTCCTTAAGGTACTAACAAGAAATTTATCTACAGAAATTTACAAAGGCTTCAATGTGCCAGAGAAGCAATAAAAGCACCCACCCGTTTCCCGAAACTGTAAATAAATATAAGTGTCTTTCAGTATCGCATAATATTTATTTTAGATTTATTTCTTTTTTTTATTTTTATTTTTTTTATTTATTAATGAAATCATACAGTCTTTATATAAAAAACAAGGTACAAAAGAACAATTTTAAAAAGTAAGACCAATTACAGATTTCACACTAATGAATGCAGGAGGAGAGGGGAAAAATAATTTAATTCTAAAAAAGTAAAAATAAAAATATTCCATAAAAAGTTCATATAAAGGAGAAGACATTGTAAAGCTACTCTACTTTCCTCCCTCTCTCTCTGCTTCCATGAACATTTCAATTTAATTGTAAAAAAAATCACAAGTAACAATAAATTATTCGATGCAGGTAGTAGATGTAGGTAAGTATAAATTAAGAGTTGAAATCAAATTATAAAATTAAAAGTAAAAGTTAAAATTAAAATGAAAAGTTTAAATTAAAATTAAGTTAAAAGTTTAAATTGAAAGTTAAAATTAAGAATTAAAATTAAAAAGTTACAATTGAAAGACAAAATTAAGAATCAACATTCAATTCGTATTAACTAAGCAAAAATTTGCTCTTAATTATTTATTATTCTTTTTCTGCACCCGTTGGTAAATACGGCACCGCAATGATTAACAAAATGCAGCTTAGTTTGAACATATATTACATGAATGTAATGTGATCGGTCTTACGCTTCAGATGCCAGTTCAGGAACCAATGCAATATTGCAGTTCAAAGAATCTTTAAATCAATATTTGCTATCAAAGTTTCTTTGCTTGGGTCTAGAAGGGATGTCAGATTTCATATTTTTATTGCCACCATTTTGTAAAGGGTCGATGTCAGTTAAAAAAACTTTTTTAAAACTATTTTATACCCATAAATATGCGTTGTACAGTTTTTTTCATTAATATTTGTTATAAAGATTGTTAAACAGTTCATTAAAACATGGCTCAATTATTACTCTCCTGTAAAATAACAATTTACGACGTTTACGATGTCTTGAGCAAGTAGAAGAATTTGTGTATCTGAGATGGAATTTTAAGAGATGGAAGAGTAGAAAAAGATGTTGAAAGGAGAGTGAATGCGGGCAACAAAATGAACGGAGCACTTAGCACAGTAATTGCTAATAAGAATATGTCAATCGAAGCTAAACTGGCAGTGCACAACGGAGTTTTAGTCCCAACACTTATGTATGGAAATGACACATGAAATTGGCAGAGAAAGGATAAAAGCCGAGTGAATGCGGTTGAAATGCGATCTTTTAGACGAATGTGTGGAAAATCAATGTATGACAGGGTTACGAATGATGAAATCAGGCGAGAGTGTAAATCTGAGTTAAGTATAATTGATAAGATTAAGAAAGGGTCTCTGAGATGGTTTGGTCACGTAGAACGAATGGACGATGAAAGAATGGTAAAACAAGTATATATGGCGAAAATGAACGGTAACGTGAGACGAGGACGACCAAGGAAGACGTGGCATAATTAGATAAACCAAAATCTTAAGTCTGGTCATATCAAAAGCAGACAGAACCGAAGGGCATGTATGACAAGATGTATGAATGTGGAAGAAGCTAGGAATTTACGCCAGGATATACGTGTGTGGCGGTCCGTTCTCTCTGCCTACCCCTACGGAAAATGGCGTGATGGTAGTAGTTGTAGTAGTGGTAGTTATAATGACTTTGACTTTTATTGATCCTTGTCACAGATTTACTGATAGGAATCGAACCCAGGAACTTAAGTACCGTAAGCAAACGTATCAACCATTACAAAACAAGGAGGACTTATCTCCACTTTTACATAGAGCATCATCATCATCATCGTCACCAAGCCCTAATCTGATGGTGCATATAGTACTGCGTTCGAGAAGTACATACAGTTTATCTCGATCGTATGTTACAGGAAGGTAAGGTGATAGGTCTTACGCTTCAGGGGCCAGTTTAGACAGAGAAATATTGTTCATCGACCTTATAAATAAATATTTTATAGTGACCCTAGCAGAAATCGAATCAAGGATAGACAGACTAATCTCCATCCGATTTTTTTTCAGGATTATTTACCTAAAGTAAGCAATATTTGTAAAGAACTGTTTTCATATGCCACACGGGGACCTTACGCTGGACTCATTCCTCTTTAGAATCGTATGCGACTTCCGTAATTCGATGAGTGACAGCATTCTTGAACCACCCATATGAATACAGTCGATTGAAAACCAATCGACTTTATCTTGAGTGCCCCAAACCCCTCGATATTTTTTTTAAATTTTTTTTTTATTATATTGAAAACATATTATACATAATTATATACAATATTCCCAAGGAGTTTTTTTAAAAAAAACTCATTTAGGGACATACAGATAATAATTTTTTTAGAGACGTTTTTAAATTTTAAACTATAATATTATTTAACAAAAGCAGAAAAATTAAAATTATGATATACTACAAATTAAAAAGGGTATGAAAAATACTTGAAAATAACAGAATAAACAGAATACTAGGCATGGAAATAAATTCAAAATAATGTTTACATTATGCAATCTGGGAAAGAAAATTGAAAAAGTTTAAAAATTACATGGATGTATATATACATACTGAACTAGTACAAAATAAAATCTTTTTTTTTTAATTAACAAAATATGCGCACACCCAATACAGGTTAATTTTTTTTATCAAAAACGTTGAAAAAATTGAAATTATGTATACAAGCCAAAAAAAGTATATAAAAAGAAAAAAACACAAATAACATTTAAATAGTATTAAAAATTACATATACAAGCAAAAACGGTGAAAAATTAAAAGGTATATGTTCAAGATGCGCATTCTCTATAAACTAACATTATTTATTCAAAGTACTTCTGGAAAAAATAATTCTTCAATTCGCACGTCCTGTTTCTATATTTTGAAATAGGTACTTTAAATTTTTGTGGCAATTTATTAAATTCCTTGAAACCTATGTATTGTAAAGATCTAGTACCAAACTTCGTAGACTTCACAGATCCAATATATATATTGTTTTTTGATCGAGTACTGTACCGATGGATGACTCCAATGAAAGCTGGCTTTATGTTACTGTGCATTGAGTCGAGAGTAGTATTAATGATAGTGTCAGTTATCTCGAAATAGGAAAGCATGCTAAAAAGCATGATTTTTGTTTCAAAATAAATGTCCCTTACATGAGTATCATACGGTAAGTGAAACACATTTCTGATCGAATGCGACATCGTAACTTCAGCTGTCAAACTTCCTTCTTGTAAAAAGCTCGGCATTTATGTTTGAATGACGAGTATGTATTTTTGTTGTATTTAACTTAAAATTTACAACTCTGATCAACATTTTAATGATGACGTATCAACAAATGTACAACAAATACAACTGTACTTTTTTTATTCATTATCAAATGAAGTTTCACTAGAAACATGATTTTAAAAGTATTTGATCGCTCGTCGTATTTGAGATATACTCGTATATTATACAATATGTTTTTGAAAACCATTACATGCATATGAAATATTTCTAATTACATGTAGATGTGTGTTATGTCAAAGGCGAATAATAATTATAAATGTTGCAGTGTCTCAGTAAAACAGTCTCTTATATTTTTTCATAATATTCCATACACAAAATATTCAACGGAAGAAGTCTGACAAGAAACAATACAAGTTTACGTGTGGCAAGAGAACCATAGGCCATAGATAAATCCGGATTCGTTAGTGTTGCCACTTTTTTATTCGTCTTTGTAATTTAATTGTCAGAGGGTTTTCAAGAATAGCATTATGACAAAGTAATCGAGATGCCCAATCGACTATTGTCAAGTTGGTGACAAAATGTCACATCGTTCTAGCATAAGGCTCCAGGATATATTTATGTTTCATTTATTTTTCACTTATAACACTTTGTGGTTCAATCACCTTTAAACATTATAAGCCGAATTAAAAGTTCAATGCAAAAATGAATGCATTATTTATAAAAAATGCCGCGGGTAATTTTTCATAATTAATTCGCAAATTTTTGTAGGTGCAATGATTGTCGTCCTTCACATTATAAGCGGTATAAATATTTACAACCAGTCTAATAACATTATTTTATCAAACTGGAATTGAATAATTGAAGTTTTAATTTTAAAATGTTCTTATTGGTATGATAATAAAATCTATAAATAAACATATTGCTCTTACCCACGCCGTTAATAAATTGCAATAATAAAATCGCCATAAATTTTACAATCGACCTCTGTGCTATTTTTTATATTGATTTATGAGTTTTAAAATGATTTGTATAGCAAGCAAAGTACGATTGCCATTTAATAAGAATTTGATTACTAAATCAATTGATTTTCCAATCCTTGTCAATCATAAACAGCGGAAAATATCATAATTTTACGAGTAAAAGACATAAATAATTATTTCATGTATTGTGTATTTTTTGAAAGGGTGTTTTTACACTAAAATATTTCTTGTCCCTGGACTGGTAAGACTGATCATCCTATTTTCATGTAACAAAAATGATCAAGATACGCTTTGATTGGTGTACCAACGAAGTGTCCTGTGCACCATTAGGTGCGGAAAGGGAATAATGATGATTGTGTAATTTAAATATTTTTTTAAACTATGAGAATATATTAATACTGACTTTGCAACAATAACCCTTGAACCAGAAATTCAGTCCTTTTGTATAATATACTCATACAAAGTTCTGTTTATTTTTATTTTTGCTTAATTTGTGTGTGAAATAATGTGTGCCTATGTAAAATTTACAAACCTAAAATACATCTCTCATTAACTACTTTTCTTCTATACCACACTGTTTTACAATTAATCTTTTGTCCTTGTTTTACTATACATTCCTTTTATCGAGCTTAACCATAAAAATAAACTTTGTTTTGTTTTTATTATATAACTATATATAAAACTGTTATTTTGTACAAATTAGCTACGGCCGTTAGTTAAAATAATAAATGAATAAATAAAATATTGTAAATTCTTGAGCATCATTATAATATACTTAATTCATATTTTCTCACATATCGACAAGAAATTTCAGGTTTAATGTAAATAATTTTTTTAAATTATTTAATGCAAGATGACGGTCCTAATAACTTCTAGTCTATTTAAAAAAAATATATATGATATAAAGTTACAGCATGTTAACAAAAAGAAAGAGATAATTAAGCAAAAGTACAAAAATAAAATACTTCATTGATCATTTTTTTTCCTTCCTCTTATTTCATATTTTTGGAAACGTTCGTTGAATATTTAAAAAAAACGTGTACAATCTTTAAACAAAATTGTTTCATATTTGTCGGTCAACGACAATATTTCAAGGACAATATTCAACGACAATAGTTCGACGACAAATATTTTTTTTATTAACTCACTCCTAAAAAATGGAAATTAATTTGCGCCAGAGCGGGGTGCGAATTTTGGACATTTGAATCGTGAGTCTGTGACACTATCCATGGGACCGTGATTATTTGTTTTGTTTGCCTTTTAAATCAGATCTTTTGATTGATTTATTACCTACTTGTCATAGATTTTCATAGTTAATAATTTGTTTACAATAATGTTTATTACTAATAGTTGGTATTTACATCACAAAATCATCCACCTGAAAAACCCTACTTTTGAAAGCATTATTAATTAAAATTTAAGCAAATTTCTATTTTGTATCAGGATAAGAAATTGTGAAATAGAAGTAGAACACTGGACAAGTGTTTTCGATCATATCTCGACTCTGAGTGAAAAATCCTGAAAAATTATTTCACTGTCCTTGTATTGGTAATATTACATTCCTGGAGATCGAGATTGAGATACGCTGTATTGAGTTAAACGAATCAATACCCTATGCACCATCAGGTGTGGATAATGGTAAAATTATGATTATGGTGATAAAGATTTCAGCTCTTTTACTTCACAAAAGTCAACAGATGGAAGAGTTGAGGAAATGTGGATGTTCAAACATGGGCAGAATGGTGAATGTTACACAGTGTGTAAAGTGGCCACTTAAACCAGCCAGTGACAGGTCATAAGCCCTGTAAGTGCCTAGACTTCCATATTCCCTTCTCAAAAATGTTTTCCCTCCATGTTGAAATAAATTTGAATATGAACAACTCCCTAAGGAGGAAATCCAGCCAGTCTGCAAGCATTTGGACATACTCAAATATTGATGATGATAATCTTTAAACACATTTCCATTGTAGTTTAGTTAGACATAACCAGACCGACGTGCAATATATTTTTTGCACCATATCGGGGAGGCATTTGCGAGAAAGCGACAGAAAAAAAATGTTCAAATACCTTTTCATCACAATTGTCTGTCACCGCATATACTTATTTAAATAAACTTATTTAAATAAATAAATATAGCTCGTGGGTTTAATTTAAAATAAGCGAATTTTTTGCAGGGCAACGGAAAATCTCGTCTCGGGAAAGTTGCAATTATTGCCAAGCTATTTTCACCTTTCGTAAGTAGTACTACATCGTAGTAAATACGTGTGTATCGAGATTTCACTGTAAAGGTCATTGGAGCTCGTAATAAACGTGGACAGTGGACTTGTTTATTTTTGTTCCCAAGTCATTAAATTTTCGCAGATTAATGTTTTTTCCACGGAATTAGCTAGAATTGAAAAACCATCTGAGTGTTTGCGCTTGGATTTATTTATAAAAAAACATTAATATATATTTTTTTAATTTTCCCATTTCTCCCATCTACTTACTTTTCATACGAATATAAATAAATAAATACGTTTACTTTCAATGTCAAAGTCTGAATGTGTGTTCGGGGCCCAGTCACGTGAATAATACATATCTGAGTAAAATAGAATCAGGACCCTGGACGGGAGTTTTCGGTCGATGTCTCTGGTCAAAATCCTAAAAAAGAAAATCAATTGGAGATAATGAGATGTTAAAAAAGTTATCTTTATCATCATCCATTCCCTTTTCGCACCTAATGGTGCATAGGGCACTGCATTGATACACCAATCGAAGCGAATCATGATCATGAAGGTAATATGATCATGATCAGTCTTACGCTTTAGGTACCAGTCCAGGGACCATAAAATGTTCTAGAGTGAGAACGCCCTTTTAAATATATATTTTACATCAACCATGTCGGGAATTGAACCCGAAACCTCTTTTATGGTAGGCAAATACGCCGACCATTGCACCTCGAAGCCGACAAAATCTTCAGTTGACTTTAAAGAAAAATGCAATAATTTCTACGCAAATGCATAATAAATTAGATTATTTAAATTTGTCGCAACAGAGAGAAAAAACCTTTTTGAGAGGGGAATATGGAAGTCTAGGCATTTACAGAGTTTATGACCGGTCATTGGCTGGTTTAAGTGGCCACTTTACGCACTGTGTATTATTCACCATTCTGCCTATGTTCAAACATCCACATTTCCACAACTCTTCTATCTGTTGACTTTTGTGAAGTAAAAGAGCTGAAACTTTTATCATGTGGCTGAGATTCATCCGGCTGAACCAATTCACCTACCAGGCAACGACTGAAAACAATTTCCAATTTTGTGTACTTCTTCTTTTATCAGGTAGTAGATTCAACAATGTTTTGAGTATGTCCAAATGCTTGCAGACTGGCTGGATTTTCTCCTTAGGGAGTTGTTGATATTTATATTAGATTATATTCGTATCAAAATTTAAAGTATCTTTAAAATAAGGAGAAAAGAGGGGATGCAGCCCCTGAGGGGGGAACTTTTTTAACCCTTACTACTTCAGGGACCCGATTACAATGGGAATCTATCATTTATCTTCAATTTCATCTACAAAGTAAAATTAAGTTTTCTGTATGAAAAGCAGAATATGAATACAATTTTTTCTTCTAAATATGTTCAATTATAGGTTACAGACGAAGATACTTTATACGAGTAATTGTCGGGGTCACCAGTCGTGGCGGTGAAAAATGTGATGAAGATCACTCAATAACGATCTGCTGATTGTTGACTCTACTGCTGGCTCAGTAGGTAGCTCTATCAGCGTGGATACGCTACGCGTAGATGTTTTTAGTCCTGCGCCACAGGCTAAAATGTGGTGTAGGGAGTCGATTGACATCCTACATCCAACATCTCACGCGTAGCCCCACTTTGCTCTTCAAAGGGTTGCTTTAAATTTTATAATAAAATAAAAGTACATACATGAGTTTTGATGTTGGTACATGATTACAACACCAGGTTTATTAGTATGGAAGGGCTAGCTGTTCCTAGATATATTATGCAAAAAGACACTGCAATACAGTATACCTTAAATATTTAACATGTTACCAAACAATATTAAAAATACTTAGTTAAATACAGGAGTGAGACGTTTGCTCAAATTATGGTTATTAGAAAAAAGTTTTTTGTATTAGTGATAGTTTTTAATTTTTGATAATAAAATATGTAATGTTTTTCAAGTAAAATTATAGTTAATGTAGGTTAAGTGTAAATAATTGATGCAATTTATAAAAACCTACTGACGAGTTGTATGTGTGCAACTCAGCAGGACTTTAATTTAATTTTTGAAAAAAAAAAAAAAATTACAATTTACAGTCTAAGAAAATACAATTTAAAATGAACGAGATTCGTTATTAAATATGTTTACGCGGTTGACCATTATTTCGAAGTGCGAAGATTTTGGATCTTGGATCTTGGATCTCGGCTGTAGGTGGTGAGCTGCAAAGGTGGAGAAGAGAAAGAGTTATCAGTGCGTCGGTGTTTTCATACATGCATGTTTACCCACGTCACTTTTCCTCTGGGTTGCCAACCTGTCGTGTTTGTTGTCTATTGTTCAATTTTCTTGACAGTTGCCGGTACCTACTTCTGAAGCACCACAGTATTATTATAACTACCTTCATACGGACATAGAAGATTTTTTAATTTTTTATTTAGATATATTATAAAATACAACTTCTAAGTCTTTAGAAAATGTGTCATGAACCCTCACCAATAATATGTCTAGTAAAATCAATAAAATAAATTACGTAAACCCTGAAATTCGGCTCCCAAAAGAAATCCTGCACTTACTTGCTCCATAAAAACTTTAGTGTAGAATTATAATTAAGTATTGAATGATTCGCTAATTGTTTTTTTATTTTATTTAATTTTATGTTTAAGTTACGAACATTCTAAAATATTTCAACCCTTTATAGTCATAATATAAACAAATGAATATGTTAATTATTTTTGTCTTAAATTTATTAAGGTTTAATAAATCCTAGGAATGTAAATTAATTGTATTAGTAAAAAAAAAATTTTACATGATCAGTAAATATATTTTTTGAATTTTTTATCAGGATGAATACTGTTATCAATTTTCTATTTGTTTGTAAATTAAACGTATACTAGAGAAAATATGCAATTAACAAATCATTTCTGTGCGTCAGAAATATAGGATCTAAACGCCATTTTCGAGCAAATCACTTTTCGCTGAATTTATATATCAGATATTTTTTCTCTATCTGGTGATATAACAAAATATGCGTTGGGTTTTATTTAACTGATATTTTTTTTATAATTACAGCTATTGCAGTCAAACAAAGTATTTAAATTTCAAATCTAGCTAATTTTTACCCAAAGTAATCCATACATATCATTTTAAGGTTGATCAATCAATTTAATAAAGAAAAGAATATATATTCGATCATGGAGATCGTGTTTTGCTTCTCCTGAAAAAAACAACAAATGGCGCATAGGATTATATGTCTCAGACATACAGATTTATAAATCTAAATCATTTTAAATCATTGCAAAATAGATATTTTTGATGAGGCTTTTCCAATTCTCTTGTTAACTATGGACCAAACACCATTGAACGCAATTTTAGCTGAAGGTCCCGTTGTCCGGCCAACTTTGTATTTTAAATATTTTTGTTTGAATTTATTCGCTTCTTGAGTAACGAACATGATAACGTGAGCTGTCAAAATACTGACGATGAAGCCATCGTCAAATAAAAATAATTTCGGAGAAAAACAAATATACTTATCCTACCTAGTTAACAAGAAAATTTACCACATGTATGCTTTATTGTGCAACTAACGATGAATAAGTGTGTCGTGTGTACTTTTGGATATTTTCATATTCAATGTACATTGCAGCAATTCTAACAAATCAATGATTTATGATTTTTGGTATTTCGAATATACTACGTTATCTTTATTTTTATTGTATTTTTTTTTTACCTAAGTATGTCAATTATTAAAATCCCGAAGTTATTATATAGAATAATGTATAAAACAACTGTGTTATACGAGAATGTATAGATATTTGACCAATATACCAATACCAATTTGAATCAACCGCTCCACAAGTGTATAGCTTATGTTAGGTTTTTGTTATTTTCATTGTGCGTTTTTTAATATTAATAATAAAGATAGACATATAAACCTTGTTTTCAAAACTGTGAATATTTTGTTAATTATCTTTGTTTATTAAGTAAGTATTCTTTGTTTATTCTTTAATGTGAAAACATTAAAAAAAGAGTATATTGTTAAGAGTTTTCGGTACGGGTAAGTGAGGTCACATTATTTTTATTATTAATTATAGTTAGTAAGAGAAAAATATAAATTTAATAATAAAATATTTAATTAATAAGCTAATAAATATATTGTTATTATATTTTTTCATGACTTTGTAATAGAACACTGTTATGTATTTATGTTTATGTTTATAAAAGGCATTTGTGCCGTGTACACACTAACAAATAAATATGTAATTTAACAAACTAATAAGTTATTGATTTTCCTTTACAGATCTAGAAAAAATAATTTTAAATTTCCTTGTCTTGCCAGACAAATTCAACAGATTTCGGAATACATTTGGGAAAGAAAAATATTGCCAATGGGGATAAATTTTGCTAAAGAATATCATGCGAAATCAAAAGCGGAATGGTTTGTTTATTAATTCTAGGTGCGTTAAATTAGCGGTTAAATATTTTTGAGATATTTACATGCACATGTTTATGTTACACTGTACCAAAAACAATTTATCTCGCTGGTGGCACCCAAAGGGTTTATGTTAAAAAACTAAAACCGGTCAATACATTTCAACTATCGCGGTGAAAACAAAGTATTTCTAAAAAAAAAAGAGTAATATAACGATGAAGGTTCGTCTTGGTTCTATTTTATTATTTTTTGTTTTAATATCAAGCATAACCTATTTTTATTTTTTTACTAATCATCTCAATAACTTTTCTATTTGTGTTTACGTTTACATACAATGTCTATTGGTTCTCTCGTATCGAAAACATTTCAGTGTTTGCGGCTTGACACAATAAATATGATAATAATACAGTTAGCTATTCTTCATAGTTGCAATTTTGATCCGGGGAATGCATTTATGTTTTGGATGCATGCACGCGCCGGATATGACGGGCCGCTTGACAATATGGGGCCGGTTTGGCATATCCGTTATAAAGAATTATTAATAAAATAAAACGAGCGAACACGACTCACGCACGATGCACGATACGGTCGTATAAGTTATTATTACGTGAATAATAACATATGGCGTCCAGACATCATTACCACACAGCTAAGCTCAGAATAATCCTCAAAGTACAACACACGAGTCGAGGAGTGAAAGCTTATCTTGCAAAACGGATCAAGAAACCCGAGCTTGGTCCAAAAGTATGTATTCAAATGACCTTTGTACTATGAAGCTAAAAAAAATCTAACATAATAATTGTAAAATCCCGTTTATTTTTTATTACAAAACATTTAGATTATTTGTCTACAATATTTAAAAATTTTAAAACAAGACTTTAAAGTTTTGATTTTATTCTCAAATGGTGTATGCTTATAATTTGAAAAAGGGGTTTATTTATTAAGTTTTTTATTTCTTACTTCTTGGCATGAACACTTGACACATTTACTTTTATACTGTATGTTTACGTTTATTTTTTAAATTTATTGCTATCATTTAAAGTTTCTAGAATTCCACTCGTCCATGCGCTTTGTGCAGCTGCACGACGATTGGTAATCTATCTTTCATATGTAAATGTTATCTACTACTACCATCACGCCATTTCCCGTAGGAGTAAGCAGAGAGAATAGACCGCCACACACGTCTATCTTGGCATAAATTCCTAGGTTCTTCCACATTCATACATCTTGTCATTTATGCCCTTCGACTTTGTCTGCTTTTGACATGACCAGACTTAAGATTTTGGTTTATCTGATCATGCCACGTCTTCCTAAGTCGTTTTCGTCTCACGTTACCGTTCATTTCTGCTATATATACTTTTTTTACCATTCTTTCGTCGTCCATTCGTTATACGTGACCAAACCATCTCAGAGACCCTTTCTTAATCTTATCAATTATACTTGACTTAGATTTACACTCTCGCATGATTTCATCATTCGTAACCCTGTCATACATTGATTTTCCACACATTCGTCTAAGAGATTGCATTTCAACCACGTTCACTCAGCTTTTCATCCTTCCTCTGTCAGTTCCATGGTAAACTTTATCAACTAATAAATACCAAAATTTTGTAAATGGGGTCTAGATTTCCGACCGTCCATGCGCTTAGTAGCTGCAAGTAATCCTACTCCGTCTGATTGTTTCCTTTTTTAAAATTTTATTAATAAACTAAATTTTTTTGTCAGTATTATAAATGTATCAGTGTGGGCAAGATTCCTTACCTTCCATGCGCTCTATCGCTGCAAGAGGTGCTGGGAAAGTTTTATTAATTGTACAGCGCCCTTGAGGTGATTTTCACAAAAAATAACGCCATATGAATTATCCAACCATACAAGTATATAATCTGAGAGGAACTGAAGAGTGATTTTTCAAAGATTGTTTAGAGAAAAACAGTTATTTGCGTTTTGTCCGTTTTAAATCAAGTGGTTTGTTTTTAGATGTCAAAGTGATTTTGGACTCGAGTCATAAAATCAGATTCCTGGTATACACTTTAGTAGTGCGTTTTCATTAACATTCTAATTAAAATACTGATTTCAAAGGACATTTTAAGGAAATATGTGAAAGTTTAAAGCTTTAAAGTATCAGATTTAGTTACAGTTACTGAACATTTCTTTTTGCTGGTTGTGGCGCTTTTAATCGTGATTACAATAGAATTCTTCCTTTGAGCTCAATAAATTTTCTTATAATTTTTTTGAAAATCACTCTTCAATATTTTCATTGTTGTTTAACACTAGCTTTTTATATTTTCCAGATTGGATCTCCGATGAGACCACAATAATTCCGTGATTTCTCGTTTAAACATATAAATCAATATTTAATACTTGGAAATAAATCAATTGGACATGAAAAGGATTGAAAAATTCTAAATATTACTTTGTCTTTTAAAAAGTAATTAGGCGTTGTAAAAGTAAATAAAAGAACTTTCTTTGAACAACAGAAATTTTGTCTTCTTTGTTGGGTCCAATACTTATCACTTACTTCCTTTATATCATCAAATATATTTTTTGGTATTGAATGATCATGAATGTTTGTAAGTACATTGTGTACAGCAAATCTATAGTAACTGGTTAAAACTAAACCTAAATAAGTTATATTTTTATTTTATTATTGATTGAAGTAATTTCCAGATAATATTAATTGAAAAAACTTAGATATTCTGATGAAATCTAGCGTGTTATCAGCAATTTATTGCATTGGTCCAAAAATTGAACCGATTCGTCTGTCTTCCAGACTGATAAATTATTATCTGATAATCTAGATAATCAATCATTTTGTAGACATTCATGCACATTACAAAAGTCTCGTGGACAAAACGTGAAAGTACCATGTAAACCATATGCAGAGATTTAGGAACTTTTGTTAACAATCGAGGGAGAGCCTGTTCATTAACGCCCAAAAGGCATTTACAAAAAATAAAAATGAAATACATGCTAACATACTAAATAATAAACACAGAATATACAGAAAAAATATGTGAAATTAGTTAGAAAGGATATAAAAGTTTTAAATAGTTTAAAAAAAACACAATAATAACAAAGGTATGCAAGAAAAAACAGTAAACATATAAACAAAAAATGCAAATAAATAAGCTTATAAATTAAATTCTGTAAAGCAAACACAGTAAATAAAGTGTTACGGTAAGCAAGAAAGACAAATTTAAGTTAAATTAATAAACAAACAAGCATTTATTATCGCGAAAAAAGAAGAAATAAAAATATGTATAAATGAAATGCGTATTTGCCAATAGTACAATGCAATTTGATATAATGGTAAAAAATAAAAAACAAGTATAAGGTAATAAAAATAAACAAGTAGGTATTTTTTTAATTTATGGGATTGAATTGTCAATAATAGGTTGACGAGCAGCTACAAATAAAGTTGATATTGTGGACTTAAAAGTTAGTAAAGAATTGGACAGAATGTCTGCAGCCGTGCCATAAATGTTACCTAACATATGCAGTCTCAGCATCAATTGGTTATAGGTTAACAACTAATTTAAAAGTGTTTTTTTTCTACTATACAAATTATTATTTTCTCTAATTTGTCATCTGTATACGGACAAAAAACATAGCATAAACTTTTTAAAAAATGTAATAAAAAAATAAAATCAAATACTGTTAATATCCATCGACTCTTGTATGAATTTTTGCCATACTTTAAAAATTGAAGTCGGTAATTAAACCAGCAAAAAAGGTGATTGACATTTAAGTCATCGGGAATATTTTACTAGTAAAACATTGCATTTAATCAACCCTTCAATACTTTTAACAAGATTGAAAGATATTTAAGCAGATATCAATAATTGCATTTATTTTACGAAAATAATTAGCACTGACCGAACAATACTTATGTAACATAATTTTTGTGATGTCCTTACGACATTCGTCAAATAGTTTATTTAGATGATGAATCGGAATAGATTTCCGTATAATATTATTTATTATTACTTAACAGAACCTCGGACGAAAAACCCGTATTTTACGTAAGATCGATTATCTTACCTCTTATGTAAACAAAAATGCAATAGATTTATCATTGCAGTTCCCTGCACACCACTGGGTGTGGATAGGAGAATGAAAAATAATGGCGTTCAAAAAGAAATTATAAAGCGTTGCTATAAGAATCTACAGAATTGGCAATCAAAGATTTATTGAGTGACAGTACTTTCTTCATTTGAAAGCGCATATATTTTTCTTAATTGCTCACTTAATATAAATGCTACTTTGTCGTTAAGGTTTATTTCTGTGAACGTGGAGTTAGTACCTTACCTTCATCAATCTTTATAATCCTTTAGTTAATCGTGTAACATTATACACCTTTCTTAATGTGAAAAATTGAACGTTGCAACTGCATATCGAAAACCAGGTCATTCCAGTTTATACCTTCAAGGTATCGATAGCGTATCGTAGATATTGAGTGAAACGTTTATTTATTTTATTATAATTAATTTCGAACGAACTCAGAACTAATAAAAAATACTGACTAGAATAAGGGCTAGTTGCACAGCAAAAAGTCAAGTTTAAAAAAAAACAAAATTAATTGTTGCGTTTTTGTCAAAATAGTTGATTTATATTACTGTGGTCATTCACCCATTTTAAACAAAAACGATACAATTTTGTTTTATGTACGTCAGAGGAAAATAGCATAACGCACAGTATTTGTTGCATAAAAATTATGACTGGTAATTTAATTTCGATGAAATTAATTTCCTAAAAATGATCTTTTAACGAAACGAAACGAAAGCACGAAACCATGATATGGAACTTAAATTACACACAACATATTTTACAAAATGCAAAATGTCGTAAACAAACGTGCTTACCACTACTCGACGAGACGGACATTGCACAATGCACATTGGTGCATTACGTTTAATATTAATAATGACTTTGAAGATATTAATAGTATTTTATCTTTACATAATAACTGTCAAACTTTAACATGCGTTTTCCAATGCGAAACTAAATGCATACAAAACAAGGTCATTTTTTACAAAGCTCCATAACTCAAATAATACTCTTTGCCTTGAAGATATTAAGGTGAAACACGATATATTTACAATATTTAAATACCGCATGCGTGTTTTGTTTAAATTATTTAACGCTTTTGTTAAATATACAATTCAAGGAAAACAATTTGTCGTCCTTCTCCTGTACATATTTTTCTTTGTATCGTTTATGGCCTGCTGACCACAAGGCCGAAGAGAAAAAATGATGGATCTATAGGCGCCAGAGCCACGTCAAGATCTAAATCATTCGCTAAAAATGTTTTTTAATGCTCCCATTACCATTGCAAAATAGTTTTTTAGCGTACCGTGGACGGTTTTTGCTAAGTATATTAATTAATACATGGCTTAAAAATAAGTAGAAAAATTGTACGTTATATTGGTAGCGTAAGCATTCATTTTTTGCCATAAAGTTTTCTAACTATACGAAACATTCGGTACCGAATTGGGAGACTTGGAATGCTGATAATGTTGACATGAAACATTTTTCTTCCTTGCTGTAACACGTTACCGAAATTGACTGTAATTATAGATATCCTAACCAATCTTCTGAACACATCCTA
>NW_028279557.1:0-60805 GCF_059751315.1 Micrasema longulum | reverse complement strand
TGTAGGCATAGAAAAGTCGGTAAGTAATTATTTACAAATATTTAATAACATTTAGTAAAATTTTTGCCCACTAAGTTAATGCTTTAAATATTAATAAGATTTGAATTTGTTGCAACAGAGAGGGAAAACATTTTTAAGAAGGGAATATGGTAGTGTATGCATTTACGGGGCTTTTTTTATTTATTTACGGACTTATTCAGTCCATTCAATAATGGCAAACACATATCCTTATAATACATATAGGTGCAATTGAAATTAAAAATGTTATGATTCGTTCTGCGTACTGCCAGGGTTTTCGAAAATACCCGCGTACTGAGAATTCTTTATAACTCCTTGGTGCGAAGTAGACTCGACAGTGGCTCGATGATTTGGGGGCCCGTGAACTGAAGTACTCTCTTATGAAAAATCAAAAAAAAGTTTCTGAGATATCTCTACATGAGAGAGTGCGGGTATTATCCTCGGCTCTACCCGACAGATGAACGAAGCACTAAGCACAGTAATTTCTAATAAAAATATGTCAATCGAAGCTAAACTGGCAGTGCACAACGGAGTTTTAGTCCCAACACTTATGTATGGAAGTGAAACATGGAACTGGCAGAGGAAGGATGAAAGCCGAGTGAACGCGTGAATGTATGACAGGGTTACGAATGATGAAATCAGGCGAGAGTGTAAATGTAAATCTGAGACAAGTATAATTGATAAGATTAAGAAAGGGTCTCTGAGATGGTTTAGTCACGCAGAACGAATGGACGACGAAAGAATGGTAAAACAAGTATATATGGCGAAAATGAACGGCAACGTTAGACGAGGACGACCAAGGAAGACGTGGCATGATCAGATAAACCAAAATCTTAAGTCTGGTCATGTCAAAAGCAGACAGAACCGAAGGGCATGTATGACAAGATGTATGAATGTGGAAGAGGCTAGGATTGTATGCCAGGATAGACGTGTGTGGCGGTCCATTCTCTCTGCCTACCCCTACGGAGAAATGGCGTGATGGTGGTAGTAGTAGTAGTAGTCTACCCGACCGAGTTTCTCCAGGGTATGCTCGGCTACAACAGTTTAGAGACTAGAAGGAATGTGTATTTGACTACACATTTTTATCGATTGTTGCGCGGTATGATCGATAGTTCTGAGATTATGAGGAGCATTGCTTTGTATGTTCCTGATAATTACCTAAGACAGCGCCAGCATAGATTGTTCCATATTCTGCTATACAGGACTAACCTGCCGATGGTTAAGCCTGTTGGAAGGGCTACAGCTGTGCTGAAGAACATCGCTCTGGATGTTGATCTGTTCTATGTATCCGAAGGGGTGTTCCGGAGCAGGATTCTTCTACTATTTTGACAACTGTCTCTTTATGTATTTTTTAAAAATGTTATTAATATGTACGTCTTGAATTTTAGTTTGTAATGTCGAGATCCGTGCATAGTGTAAGGCTGAGGCAATCATCGATAAACTCAAATAAAGTATACAAAATTGGAAAATTGTTTTCACGCGTTGCCTAGTAGGTGATTTGATTCAGCCGGATGAATCTCACCCACGTGATAAAGGTTTCAGCTCTTTTACTCAACAAAAGTCAACAGATGGAAGAGTTGAGAAAATGTGGATGTTCAAACATGGGCAGAATGGTGAATGTTACACAGTGTGTAAAGTGGCCACTTGAACCAGCCAATGACAGGTCATAAGCCCTGTAAATGCCTAGACTTCCATATTCCCTTCTCAAAAATGTTTTCCCTCTCTGTTGAAATAAATTTAAAATCAAAAAAGATTGCTGCTTTGGTTTGTAGATGTAGAGTGAATGGACAGCGAAATAATAGTTAATGACCTTTGCGATCCGAATGTTGATGAACGCAGAAAACGAGGAAGACCGGGAAGGACATGGAATAATCAAATTCAACAAATACTTGAAGATTGACATGTCAAAAGTCGGAATAATCGGCGTGCGCGCATGAGAAGACGTATGAATGTAGAGATAGAGTGATATGGGGTTGTATTATCTCTGCCTATCCCCACGGGGAAACTGCGTGATGGTTTCTTTGATATAAAGACTGTACTCTTCTTCTTCTTAGTTTTTTATTGGCTTTTTTCACCCCTAACTGGGGTGTTCTAGCCAGTGTCAAGTTTGAGATAGACTTGTTTAAATAACATTATTTTTTGGTATGTGTATTTTTGTACATACACAAATCTGGATTTCTCCCGAGGGGGAGTAGGTATATATTTTACTCTTTAACTCGGAAGAGTCTTAAATACATAAAATAAAGTAATATGCTAATTAAAAATACTTAACTTCAATATCAATACATAGATGGTGCTCCAACACGCTAGTGAATGCTTTCTCATTTAATAAGATATATACAAGAATCAAAATGGTACCAGTGTCGATATTCGCTAATAAGCGGAATGGGGAATGTTGTAAAAAACGTAAAGTGGCCACTCAACCCAGCCAATGACAGGTCATAAGCCCTGTAAACACTCGAATATCGATAATCCTGAATTTGAAAAAAAAAAAAAAATTCTACCTCATCTCTGTAGGAATATTGATAAAAAAAAAACGTATTTAAATATTTACATATGTGTTAGTACTATACATACAAGTTAGTATTTAATATTTCATCCACTTTACATAATATATAACTTATTTACAACTAAATACCATTTATAGCTACATATTTACATAAAAATTTTAATATATGTTTATTGGGTGGGGACAAAAGAGTCAAAATATTAGTAGGGAATGGGACGCTGATTTTGGAGAGGTCAGATAGGAACTCAGGATAACAATTATTTATGGGGCATCCAAAGAAAATATGATTCAGATCTTCCTCCTCAAGCTGACATTCGGACATGGCAGAGTCCCGGACATGAATTCTAAACAAATGAGAACTATTACAACAATGTCATATAGAAGATGTCGTAGAAAATTCTGCATATAGAAGATGTCTCAAATTTGTTCAGAATCACTTTGGAGAACCAAGGCTTTTCTGTTACATTTGGTTTCGTGAGGAATTCCAGCCCAACCCGGAATTAAATTTTAAAAATGTTTTCGTGTACACGTGAATATTTAAAAATTTTGGAGTAGGATGAAATATCTCAAAAACGCACGCAAAAATAAATAAAAAATGTTAAAAATAGTATTCATTTTAAAATCGTAAATAATGACGTCACTCCTTATATCTACGTGTAGTATTTCCGATTTCCGCCCCCGCACCTTGTAAGGAACGTTGACCATATAAAAAAAAGAGTATAATTTGTGATTGAAAAGTTTTGACATTTCAACAGCGTCTAAAACAGTTCTAAATCGAAACGTTCGTAAAAACAACCATAATATAGAAATGAGCAGATTACGATCAACTAAATGAAGTAATCAGAGCAATATTCCATAGATTCTTGTCAGTTTTGTTATTGGCTGGAGAAATACAACTTACCGCGGTCAGTGAAAGTAAGAACGCCAACCGTTTCATGACGTCACTACTGAAAAGTGACACACTGATTACAGTCATTTGGCGCGGTATTTGATAAATGTAACTTTAAAAAATCATATCTTTGTAAATAACGCACAAAAAAAATGTATATTTTTGCTTAGTTAAATAGTACGCTTATAGAAAAAAAATATTAGAAAACAGTGGAATTTCTCGGAAAAGTGTCTTCCCTTGGCTTGGGAGGAGGCTACCCAATATTCTTGCCATGTGTGAAGTTGCTTCTCCTTTGTCATAACGAGGAGATCATCTAGTGTTAGCAAATTACTATGGGCAGGATCCCCGGAATAGACCGCCTCCTTTGCCAACTCGTCCACCCTCTCGTTACCGGGAACACTACAATGGCTAGGGATCCAAAAGACTGTACTCTGAGTATATTTAGCGTTTCTCGAATAGATGCAAAGTTAAATCTGTAAGATTAACCAATATTGACCGACTTATTTTATGGTTTGACGGTTGATAAGACGGATGACAGACTTGAGAAGTTGGGCAATCGTTGCACGTGTAGAATATGCGCAGTAAGTGTACCACACTGGTTGGAATGCTAATTGAATTTCAAATAAAATATTAAGTTTAAAATTAAGATCTGAAGAGGAAACGCCGTCAGACTTTTCTTCATACAAACGTAGCAGTTGCGAATCGTGATAGAAGCGATTATGCGCAGCTTACCATTATATTTGATAATCCATAATAATGTTTTACGGCAATTAACAAATAATTCTTATTTCTTATAAATCATTGCCACCATTTATATTTTTCTCTTTTCTCTTTTTTTCCTTTTTCCTATTGAGTAATAGTTTCGATTTAAGGTAATTTATAAACAAATACGTTTATTTCTATTCTTATATATCTTTAGCTTTTTAATATTTATTTTCTATTGAATATGTTCTGTAACTTGAATTATAAAAATAAAACTATTATTTTATTGGTTTGTTGGAAGAAATCGCCATTTGGCAATAAGCCCGCCAATGTACAAATTACATTATGTAAAAAAAGTTTAGTAAATAAATACTGTTTAAAAATTGTATTGTTTCAATTCCTCCGTGCGCGGCGTCACTAGTTCTCTTCGGAGAGTTGTCTTGACTTTTGAGTTGGCTTCCGGAAACCGGAAATCTATCACAACACTATCATCGATCGATTCAAACTTGAGGCGTCATTTAAAGTAGTTAATTTTTATTTTTAAAATATTATATTGATCAGCAACCGGGTTTCGTTGTAACCCACATCATTAAACTGGTCGACTTGAAAATAAAATAATTCTTCCATGCACCAAAATTTAGGTATAAAATACCTAAATTTTGTAAATCGGGTCTAGAATTTCAATCGTGCATGCGCTTAGTAGCTGCAAGACGTGTTATATAATCTTACTCCTTTTTATTATTCAAATAATTATTATTTTATGATTTTTAGATATAATTAATACACTAAATTTATTTGTCAATTTTTAAAATGTGTAAAAGGGGTCTAGATTTCTTACCGTCCATGCGCTCTGTCACTGCAAGACGTGCTGTAATCTAACTCCTATCTGTAATAATTTTTAATTGATCTGAATTGGAAACGAGGAACTAGAATCCCAACCGCCCATGCGCTCTGTAGCTGCAAGACGTGCTGGTATATTTATTTATTGAACAGCGCCTTTGAGGTGATTTTTGCTATATAAATTATCCAACTTTGCATACATTCATTTCTGCGATAGTAATTGTTGCTGACATCGATAGGGACGAGGTTGTAAATTTTTTTAAAGTTCGAGATTAGCATTTAGCAAAAATTTACAAACCTGCTTTCCTTCCATACTTTTACTTTTATTTGCTTTTTATAAATCTTGATATTTTTGTGTTTTTTCTTTATGTATTTTTGTATTATTTAATTTAGTACGTACTATTATTTGGCATATCATTTATTGCTCCTACTTCTTATATTTCTTACTATGGTATTGAGTGAGTTTCTAGAGAACTTATCTCAATTTTAATTTCAATAATGTTTTTAAATACATATATATTCTTTTTCTGTTGATTTCAATGGTACTCTTATTTTGTTTTTTTTTTAATAGTACTATATTTTACTATATTTTGTTGATTTTAATAATACCATTATTTTGTATATTTGATTATGTGTGATTCTTAATTTGTATAATTTCTATTTTTTAAAATTATTTCTGATTATCAGTTTGCATTGTATTCCTTGGAATTTTATTATTTAATACTTTTACCTTTTTTCTATATTGTTATTCTATTGCATCACATGTCATTATAAATTAATCTAATTAATTTTACTATGTATTTTTATTGTGGCTTGACACGGGCATAGCCTAAAAAGCCTTAATAAGTTCATTAATATTTAAACTAGTGTAATTTTAAATAGGTGCGAAGGTTTTCACGGTCACTGTTATCAATATTATGTATCTTTTTTAAAAGACCATTGAGTAAACCCAAAAGATAAAAATCCTCTAGAAACTGAAGCCGTGTACAAACTAAGTTGCCAAGGATGTGATAAAGTGTATATTGGACAAACAGGGCGCACAGCAAAGAAGAGAATTGACGAACACAAAAGAGCGTGTAAACTTGGGCATCCAGACAAATCCGCAATAGCGGAACACTTTATAGACACAGGACATTTTTTCGCCTTTGAACCAAAAAATCTACATAAACCTAGTAATTATAGTGCACGAATAATAAAAGAGGCAATTGAAATACACAGACATCCAGATAATATAAACAATGACGACGGGCTTAAATTAAATTCAACATGGTTCCCAGCACTACATATGACAAAAACGAATAGATATGTGCCTACTGCCGGCTGCGACACAGTACAAATTACTAGTACATAAACATAATTATTCTTTCCTACAAAACTAGAAATGTGCCTACTGCTGACTGTGACACGGTACAAATTACTAGTACATAAACACATACATTTCTTTATAAAACACACAGCTTTCCCTGAAGATGGCTCCTGCAATGGTAGCCGAAACGTCGGATCAAATCCAACATACACGGTATCACCCAAAAAAGATACATAATAGTGTAATTTTGAATGAAAAAATTAATAAATTACATTAATATCTCCAACCGCCTTCTGCCCACTTTTGATATTTAAACCTTCAGCGTCTTACTCGTGTAAAAGGACAATATCCGTACATATATGTACAAAGTGCATTACACATGCAGTAATAATTATATAACGCGAATGCAGGAAGTTTGATTATGCAGATATAATACAAAATTATAACGAAAACCACTTCTCATTGTGCCATTATGATTCCGCAAAACGTGCTATGCCTTCCTATGCACAATTTATTTCCTTCAAGTCAATGCTTCAACTCCATGAAGGCCTAGGTATATATAGTACGAATACGATTATGTACCAGTGGCGAACGGCGACTTTTTTTAGAGGTAAGATTGTGGTCTCACTGCTATGCAGATGATACACAGATTTATCTTTATTGTAAACCGAGCGAGAGAAATGTGCGTGTTGATTTGATCAATGGATGCATTGAGAAAATAAGAAACTGGATGGCTGAAAATAGACTAACACTTAACCCATCTAAAACGGAACAACTATGGATGGCTTCAGCCAGACGACAGAATTTGATTCAGGATACGGCACTACCCGATGTAAGGAATACCGCTTTACCCACCGTTAAACTACTGGGAGTCATCCTTAATTCTGACCTTTCTCTTGACGCTCAAATTAGTAGAACGATAAGTTCACGCTTTTACCGGCTGAGACAGATTAAATGCATACGCAAATATTTGCCAGTTGATGCCGCCCGTCAATTAATAAATGCGTTTGTAGTGTCTAGAGTCGATTATTGTAATGGTATCTACGCAGGTCTACCAATGAATAAAATGACTCGCCGACAGTCTGTATTGAATGCCGCAGCGAGACTTATTTTTGGAATCTCTAAGTTCAGTCATATCACTCCACTACTTCGTGAATTGCACTGGCTACGTTTTCCACAGAGGGTGGAATACAAACTATGTTGGCTTATGTATAAGTCACTGCACAACTCTGCTCCAGAATATCTAAGGGAACTCTGCATTCCAGATGAACTAGCTGACAGACGTCTTACGCTTAGATCAGCTACATCTAAGTCGAAAGGAAAAGTTATTATACCTCTACACAAACAGCGCACTAAATTCGGCGAACGTGCATTTGCGGTCGCAGGCCCTACGGCATGGAATGCTCTTCCAGCAGAAGTCCGAAACTGTGAGAGTGAAGTGATGTTTCGGAAGAAACTTAAAACCCACTCGTTCTCTAAATCATTTGAATAAATTCTTAGCTTGTGGTAAAAAGGTAACATGAAAAACTACATTATTTTTCTTAATTTAAAAAGTTAAAATTATATTTATATCTTTATATAATCGCTTTGTAAAGCGTCCTTGAGGTATTATATTACGAAAATGGCACTCTATAAGTTATCCATAATTATTATTGAGATTTTTTTTTTCATAATTTGTACCTGCATGTACATACATATAAGTTGATTGATTTAATTGTTTGCATAAATGGATTCGAATCATCACCAATACCTGTGACATCTGGTGTGCCACAAGGATCAAATATTGGGCAGCTTTTATTTTTAGTTTTTTTTAATGATCTTGGCTCTATCTTAAAATGCGATTTTCTGATGTATGCTGACGATTTAAAGATATTCCGTAGAATTGAAATATCGGCTGACCAACAAATGCTCCAAAAAGATCTCAATACTTTAAGTACTTGGTGTGGTCTGAATTATATGCACCTAAATGTACAAAAATATTACAAAATTACATTTACAAAGAAAAAATTGAAGAAAAATATCAACAATGTTTGAGTAAGTCCAAATGCTTGCAGACTGGCTGGATTTCCTCCCTAGGGAGTTATTTGTATTTAAATTTATTTCAACAGAGAGGGAAAACATTTTTAAGAAGGGACTTTGGAAGTCTAGGCATTTACAGGGCTTATGACCTGTCATTGGCTGGTTTAAGTGGCTTAATTAATGTGCTTTTTATTTTATTACATAAATAAAAGACAATTGATACTTTAATCCACAAATTTGGAATATCTAGTGACCGGTTTTATCGTTTTCGCGACATCTTCGAGACTAGTATCTTTATTAAGGAGTTCAATGTATTTATACAAAACAGACGTAAGGATAGATAATTCAAAGTTATATGAAAGCGATGATTATGCGAAAGCGATGAAACCGGTCACTGGATACTCCAAATTTGTGGATTAAAGTATCACTCTCTTTTTATTTATATAATAAATTACAATGAACTTCCATCAAGGATTTTCACTTTCAAACTTAAGTGTTTTTTATTGTTTTCTTTTATTTTGTACGCTTAAATAATGATATTTATACCTTTAATGTGGATTTCACTACAAGCTGAACCTTAAACGGCCATTCATTGGTGCTTTGACCCTAATACGATTTTGCCATTTTAAAAAGCCGTTCTTAAAAAGAAAACGTAAATAAATATTAGATATAAACAATCATTTTCTAAGGCGTTATATTGAAAATATTTACTTATTAAAAATAAAATAAACACATTATTGTAAGACGTCCCTCCAAATTATGTACAAGATAATGTTTTTTTTTACGTAATGGTAAACGTTAATGTATATATATATGTATTAAATTCAACAATATTTTGAGTTTGTAGACAAGGACTGATAAATAACCCGCATAAATAAAGGTTTCAGCTCTTTAACTTCACAAACATCAACAGATGAAAGAATTGAAGGAATAAAGATGTTCAAATATAGGCAGAATGGGAAATGTTACTCAGTATTTAAAGTGGCCACTTGAACCAGACAATGACAGGTCATAAGCCCTGTAGATGCCTCGGCTTCTATATATTACCTTCTCTAAAATGTTTTTAATTTCTGTTGCAATATGTTAATATTAACAGCTCCCGGGGAGTTGAATCCAGTCCTTGTCTGCAAAAATTTGGAAAAAGTCAAAATATTGTTGATATTCAAATTATACTCGTATATAAGGCCAGTTAGAGTTTAACTCTACAATATGGAGTCCCTACTACAACTGTCACCAAAATTCTCTTGAAAGAGTCCAAAAAAAATTCTTACGTTTATAAATATAAACTTAGAATCAGTCATGAATTTTTAAATTAAGATTTTTTACTAAAAACATTAAATTTGTTAAAACTGAACGATACAAGAAAAATTATAGACCTTTTAAATTTATTCAAAATTGTAAATTCAATATGGGATTGCCCTAAACTATTATCTCTCATCAACTTCAGGGTGCCTGGAAGAATGACTAGACAGGTGCCACCGTTTTGTAGCAACAATTCACGGACAGTGTATACTTGTAATGCCGTATTAAACAGACTTCATGAACTCGGCAATAGTTATTCCCACGTATCTGATATATTTAGTGTAGGGTATTGTTCCTATGGAACAAACCTTTTGAACTTTTTCAAAGATGGCGAATGGTAATAATATTTATTTATTCATGCATTTCATAATGTATACAGTTTTTTGTTCACTTTGCCCAACTGTATGAAACAGTACTTATGATTTTATTGTTGTATTACTGAAGAATGTTTTATTATTTTAACTTTCTACTGAATACGCTGTATAATTTTAAGGTTATTTTTTTAAATATTAATCTTGTATAATTTTTACGTTGAATTTAAAAAAAGTAATAAAAAAAAATATGTTAGTATTATAAATATTTGTAAAAGGCAGATTTGCCGTTTATGTTAATAAAATAAAATACTGCTAAATAAAATATGCTTGCAGAAATCAGCCAATAGAAATGTTTCCCAAGAAAAATTTCACGACGAGATTCGAGGGTGTTGTAATTTATTTATTTATTTATTTCATTTTATTTGGGATTTTTACAGCTATTACATAAACAAAATAATTAGAAAAATCTTAACAATACTAAAGCCAATTAAAAAAATCCACTGTAAATATAATGACACATAATATATAAGAAAAGAAGTTTAGTAATTGTATTTGTGTGACGTTTGTATTCATGTGTATGTGAATGTGTGTATGCGTGAATGAATGAGGGAGAGGATACATGTGCGAGTGGGAATGAAAGAGGGAGAGGGTGCGTTTGTATGGGTGCGTAAGTATGAAAATAATATATTTGCTTAAAACTTGTAAATTGTATTAAAAATGGTACAATAAAGAGCTTAGTAAAAAGTTAGAAACCTTTTTGTTAAAATTCAAATGACGAAATGATATAAATTGTTTTTTTTTTTTTTTTTAAGTATGTTAAATTTCAAAACCGTATTCTGATCGTAATCCAGCATTCCTGCTTGAAATAATAATGTTTACAAGAATTTCAAGAAACGAGTTTTCCGTATCTGTTGCAATATACTTAAATCTTATGCACTACGTTTCCTCCCTCTTTAAACATGTTTAATATATTTTTAAAATATGTATTTGTTATGTACACAATATGTAGGTAATAAATGACTGAATTGAAATATTACATGTACACAGATGCATCAGGTTTATAATTGTTTGAAATTGCTAACAGTGTGCAACATAATTTCTTTAAAATATTCATTTATAAACAGTCGTATTTGCTGATCGCCATATCAATGATTTTTATTTATTTTATTTAAAAAACCAACAGTTATACATAAAGAATTATTATAGTCCAGAAAACGCGTACGCTCATCAAACTGAAGCCAGAAAACTACTCACAGATGCGTAGTTTTACGTTTTAGCCATTACTATTTTTATTTATTCATTGATATATTTTATCATATTTACAATTTTCTGTTAACTTTGCCCAGCTTACAAGGGTACAAACCCCGTTCCAAGCTAGGCAATTACATTTTAATATATTATAATAATTTACAAGTCAATAGACAGAACAGATAAATAAATTATATAAAATAAAATATAAGCTCAATCGTATACACATATTAGTACATATATATACATATACACATACACAATGTGTATGTATGTAACTATATATATATATATATATATAAATATATACTGTTCTTCATCTATGTTGCAATATGTTAATTCAAATATACTGAAAGTGATTAGTTTGTATGTTCTAACTTACTAGAGTAAGAACTCGTGCACTGGTTTACGCACCCAAGAACCCATTAATAGGGCAGTTCGCTTGCTGAATACGGCTTCTGCGGATAATATGGATCTATTTTTCTGTACATGTCGGCAGTTTGGCAGCTATCTGCTTCTGCATGACGTGATGGGTTAAACAGCCCGTAAAGTAATGCTGACTACAATGAGGAAGTTCAGTGTTCTCTTTTATATTTTTTTGTTTGTTAATAGACCATTAAACAAAGCCGAAAAAATATATTTTTATATATCGTATTATCAGCGCTATGATTTTTTAAAGTATTGTATTTTTTAAATAATTCCGCGTGTGACGTCAGAGGTTCTTCTCTGTCAGTTCTCCCGATTGGTTCGTTTACAAACCGGATATCCTTCACAGCTCTCAAATCATTGGTTGGTTCATATGAACCAGTGACGTCGTTCAAAGTAGTGCGTTTTTATTATTTTTTTCGTTCATTTTTAAGAAAATTTGCGGTACAATTTAATGCTCTAATTTTTAGCGCGCGCAAAAAAACATTTTTTGTATCCAATTTCCCGTAGGGCTGAAGTTTCTCATTGTCTAATAAATAAATAAATAAAACATTTTTCAGAAGGAAATTTAGAAATACATTTCAAGAGAGATGACGTATATTTTATAGAAGGGAATATGGAAGTCAAGGCATTGGCTGGGCTTAGGACCGGTCATTGGCAGGTTAAAATATTCGTTTTACACACTGTGAAAAATAAAATAATAATAATTAATATTTGTTATCTATGAGCAAATATTTAAGATTTTAAGGTCAAAAGTTTAAAAAATACGAGCGAATCTTATCACCCAATAAGCCAATATATTTGTTTTAATAATATATTTTTTTTGTAAAAATGACTACGGTGTTTTGAATTAGTAAATCAAATACTTGGCGATTCAATATTTAGCAAGGTAAATGTATGAATAGTGGCTAATGTGTAAATATTTTAATTCCATACATTAACTTGTATTAAATAATATATATATATTATTATTTGTTTATATACATGTATATTCTGATCTTTCCGGCTGTTAATTATATCTGTTATTCATTGTTTTTATCAATGTAGATAATATTATATAAGTTAGTATAAATACATACAATCTCCACCAACAAGCTACAGAAAGTGGCTTGGTGGGATTTTAGTTTTAGTAAAAATATGATTATTGAAATTTGAAAACTGTAAAAATGTATAATTATATGAATTAAATAAAATAAAAAAATAAAAAAAGTTATAGTCATAATATTATGACCCGTCACCATTGATATGCTGCGATGCATAAAAGTTTCCATTATTGAATACAATTGAATGGAATTTAATTAAAATCACGTTTTTGCCAGTGGCGAGTCGTTATTTATTTTATAGGTAATCTACAAAAAAATATAATTATTTTGTACCCGCATAAACCCGCATAGTACAAATCTAATATGTAAGTAATATACGATATAAATGACTATTTTTTCTGTGGTTCTGTGAAAATCAACTCAAACAAAAATTATTATTATTTACTATGCGATATACGTAGCTTTATTCTACGCTACTTTAATACAATACAGTTTATCAAAAAATACCACAATGACATTAGGCACATATTTCCATGTTTGACTGTGTCCAAATGCTTGCAGGCTGGCTGGATTTCCTCCCTAGGGAGTTATTCATATTTAAATTTATTTCAACAGAGAGGGAAAACATGTTATAAAGTGGCCACTTAAACCAGCCAATGACAGGCCATAAGCCCTGTTAATGCCTAGACTTCCATATTCCCTTCTCAAAACTTTTTCCTTCTCTGTTGAAAAAAATTTAGATTTTTTATTTATTTTTTTAATTTTTTTATTTATTTAATGCACAAAATACACAATTTTACATAGCCACAATTACATGTTTTTTTATGTCTCGACTTGTTAGAAAATTCCGTGTTAAGTCGGGACCCTTCGATATATAAATCAAAAATCAAAAATATTTATTTACATATTAAAACAATATACAGGTAATCAAAAAAATATGCAAAATAATCAAAACAATATACAAAATAATAATAGAAAATAAAAATAATAAAAATTTATAATACATGTCAAAAGTGGAATCAAAAGTTATATAATAATACGTATGACAGTGATGACATACACATATACGATATACGTATATGGATAATAATGAAAACAGCAGCGATGTTATGCATTTATTCCCGAAGCAATCTACATCTACCCCTCGATACAATCCAGTTATGGATCTTCATCTTAAATATATACGTTGTTTTGGAGAACTTAATATGTTCATCCAAGATATTTCCATTATGATTTAACTGTCAAAAACTGAGCACGGAGCACTAAACTACACCAAAATTTTAAAATATAATACTTTTATGCACCGTATAATCATCGCTATGATTTTTTAATTTTCGCAATTTTGAAATTACTGCACCCGTGACGTCACTAGTTCAAAAACCATTGCTCCAGTGCCATAATCCGGGGAGAAAATACGGAATACGTTTGTATGAAGAAAAACGCGACCGCGTCTCCTCTTAAATAAATAAATTTCGAATTTGAAAATGTTGATAGGAACAGAAAATGCGATATGACGAAAATGATAATATTAAAACAGTCGTTTTAATTATATATTACTGATAACTGATAACACTACACGGAAAACCTACATACTCCATTTGCTATTGAAAACCTTGTTCTAAAAACATCAAATGTCTTTATTTATGCCGAAACCGCATGCGCACATCAAACAGAAGGCGACTAAACTACTCATAAATGAGTAGGTTTACGTTTTGACCCATTAGATTCTTTGTAGACGTCGCTCAGTACGCAAATCCTGATTTGAATTCAACTATGCCGAGTTGTGTCCTTTTAAAGTGTAAAAATACTACTAGGATCTTAAAGAAACAGAATGGAATCACATTTCATTGTAATTAGCAAATGAATGTGTAAGTAGCAAATATATTACTTAAAAATTGAATTATTTTGTCAGCCATCTGTCAGATTGTCGAAAAAAAGAAAAAGGAAATTTCGTTAGTGTTGCCAGGGTTGTATTTTTTTTTACCCTACTTTGCTCATCTAATGAGAGAACTAATGAAAATTGTACCTCGGATTAAACAACTCTGTGGTGGATATTTGACCGACATTATCTTTAAAACATCAAATATTATTGAACATGATATAAAAATATCTGTTTTATGTAAAATAAAATTTGTTTTATATTTTAAGTTTAAATTTCATTAATTCAATTACTTTTATTAAATGCCCCTTTACTCATCTACTCTGTTGTGTCAATCAATATTTCCGCGTGCACAATAAAATTTTAGAGAAATCATCAGATTGCTTCTTTTTTTTTTTTTTCCTTACATTTGTGTTATAATTATATTTTTTCCCATCGTGCAACATTACGCGGTGACATCACGAATGCGCGCGGCGAAAGTGGGGCATAGTGGGGGAATTTTCGGACACTGTCCGATGTATTCTAATATGATTCTACGCTCCTTCTGTATTATTCTTTATTCTATGGTTTTTAGTAGTGTTTACAGAATATTTTAACAAATATAAATAAGGAGGGTTAAATTACTCTACAGGTTTTTGAGAAACCGCTATTTTTATTTCAACTATTCATACAAGTTTAGGTTAAGTTTTGTTTAATTTTGCATTAAAAATCACAAACGTTTACTCGTCAATATTGTCTCAAAACAGCAAATGTCAAGCTGACATTTTATTTAATATACAATATTTAGTACACACAAAATATTTATAAAATTTTCTATTTCTTTGCGGTAAACCTAATATATATACATGATTTTTCGTTTAGACAAAAAAAAAAGAAAAATAGTGGTATTCAGTTAAACCGCCCCTAAAGAATAATTGGTTTGTGACATATGAGGTTTTTAAAACAAGGTCTTGTATTGCAATAATTAGCACACTGTGTTCACTCTGTTCAATCACTTTTTAGAATTTGTCGTTGCCTCTTACCAATAAATTATTGCATCAAAAAATATTGATTTAATACCTACGCTGTTGTTAAATAACCCATTCACTCGTATAAAACAAACAAGATTTCAAATTTGAATTCTATTCGACGGATCACTGACCATAGACGAGACCAATTTTAGACTGGTTGAAACTTTTTGAAAACGATTTCAGCGCGCGAAAACGATTTCAATGGCGTCGAGCTGTCACAGTCAACGTGCGCGAACTGAGTGTCAGTTGAACAGAAATAATTACAAGTGCACTGCCGGACTGTATGCGAATTATTGACAAGCGATGATCTTCGCAGAACTACGCGACGATAAATAATAATTATGACAATCAACTTGAGGGGCATTCTAATAACGCTCGCATTGATACGTTACGTCAAATAACCAGACAACTGATAAATATTATTGAGAATTAAGTAGGTACTTACTTAAACATGTTAGGCAATTTCGTTAAAAACAAATTTATCAACTTCCTTGATCTTCGTTAGCATAATACGTTTTGGTATTGTTTTACAACCTTTCTCATTGCTACATTATATTTTTTAATCACTCCTTACCAATACAAACGCATTCTAAACTTTCATATTAAATAGTGTGGAATAAAAGTTTTCATAAGTACATAACAATTTTTTGAGTTTGTTCAAATTTTTGTCGACAAGGACTGGATTCAACTCCCTAGGGAACTGTTTATACTAACATATTACAACAGAGAAGAAGAACATTTGCGAGAAGATAATATTGAAGTCAAAGTATCTACATGCGTGAAGTGGCCGCGTAATGTTGCCAGACCACGAACAATATATTATCATAACACAAATATAAGATAATTTTGTGTTATGTTATGTTATGTTTGACCACAAAAAATATTTTACTGACTGAACTGTAAAAATAGGTACTTCTATTAAGCAAACGTAAAAAAACGTTTAATATTATACTAAGGCTTATCAACCGAAAGCCGGGTAAAAATTTCGACTACCCTGGCAGTACTAAAAAAAATGTCCACCTTGTTTTATTTAACAATCTGACAAACGGTAAAATAATCGAATTCTTGGATGTATGTTATTTGTGAATTTGCTCTTTATAGATGTGAAATATGACTCCACCCTTTTTCCATTTAATACCAGTAGTATTTTGAAACTTACAAACGACACAACACGTCATAATTGAATTTAAATCGGCAGTTGCGTACTAAGCGACGTCTACTGTGTAACTAATAGCTAAAACGTAAATCTACTCATTTATGAGTAGTTTAATCGGCTTTAGTTTAATGCGCGTACGCGGTTTCTAGACTATTCTATGCATTCAGGCATCTCTTCATACATTTTTAAACCTTTATACAGAATGCCATTTTGGGATTCTGATTTTTTAAATGGCAGCCTAAAGCATAGTGGTATAATTCGGATGGAAATACCATCTTTATTATTATGGTACAATAAGGATGATATTTCCATCCGAATTATACCCTTATACTTAGGCGTAACTTTACGCCGAGTTTATGAGTAAGGCCTCCTTATTTTTAGCAATTTATCTACTTATTAACATATGACAACAGAGACGAAGAACATTTGCGAGAAGGTAATATTGAATTCTAGGCATCTACAGGGCTTATGACCTGTCATTGGCTGGTTTAAGTGGCCACTTTACACACTGTGTAACATTCACCATTCTGCCCATATTTTAACATATATATTCCTTCAGTTCTTTCATCTGTTCTTTCCTCTGCAAAAATTTGGACAAATTCAAAAAAATGTTGATAAATCCACCCGGTCCATAAAGAAGTATAGAAATTGAAAACAAATTTTTAAGCGTTGCCTAGTATATAAGTGAAATAATTAAATTCTTTTTTTTTTCTTTTCTTTTCATGGTCATGTCATACAATATATATTTGCTATAAACCTTTTTATAATTAAAAAAGGAATGGCCCACACTCAGACGCTGTAGTCTTTGTGGACATTTTTTCCAATTCATGTTGTAGCTTAATTTTAAGATGAATTTTTCTAAAGTGTATTTTTGTAATTATATTTCTATGTAAATAATGTGTGTGGAAAAATAAACAAACAAAAAAATGGGTCAAAACGTAAACCTACTCATTTATGAGTAGTTAAGTCGCCTTCTGTTTTATGTGCGTATGCGGTTGCTGGACTATTCTTAATTCTATGGCCGAGCGTTTTACATGAAAGAAGTTTGACAGCTGTAGTTACGATGTCGCATTCGATTGTCAATGTCGAGTGCTTCGGGGCACTCGAGATAAAGTCGATTTGTTTTCAATCGACTGCATTCGTATGGGTGGTTCAAGAATGCTGTCACTCGTCGAATTACGGAAGTCGCATACGATTCTTAAGACGAATGAGTCCAGCATAAGGCCCCTGATCGTTCCCCGAATTATAAATGACTTCGGAGAACGAAATTCAAATTTATTTTTTTAATAAAAGGCGTACTTCTAAAAAAGGCCTATTATGGACTAAACGAGTACATGGAAGATAGCAGAATATGGAACTGACTATGATAATTTCATTTGTGTTAATTTATTTGATTATTTTTAGAATGTGTGGTTATTTATTGAAACCTGACTATCTCTTTGTGCTGTTTTGTTTATTCATTTATGTATTGACTTTCAATAAGCGTGTTAATTATACCTACATCGAATAAAAAAATAAAAAAAAGAACATTAAATTATGTTATTCCAAGATTGTTTAATAATCTCTTGAAAACTATTATTACAATGAAAAATCTTCAGATTAAAAAAAAAAGAACTGAAAAAAAAATCTTTAGTAAGTACCTTATAGTGGATAGTAAGTGTTAATGACTGAACGATGACATATTTATACATAGACGCGCCCAATAGAGTAAACTATTTTAAAAAGCTGTGACACGAAAACGCACCCATAGTTACTAAGTTCGTTTATTTATACCAGCGCCGTGATTACGAGCGCTATCTTTATCGGTACACATCGAGACAGTATATATATTTTTTTAATTTATTTTTTTTACTTATTTTATTTAATTTTACAATACGCCAAAGGGGCATTTACAAAAAATATACAAGTAAGTACAAACATAATAAGTAATAATTTAAAAGGTAAACAACGCTTTTTTGTATACATGTAGAAACAATAAAAAGCATACTGCCATGCAAAATAAAAAGTGAAACTTTACATAGTAAAAAAGAAAAAAAAAATATATATATACGGATATAAGAAAAGTAATTGAATTAAAAAGCAAATTGTAAATAACTTGTAAAGATTTAAATTTATTTCATCAGAGAGGGAAATTTTTTTGAGAAGGGAATATGGAAGTCTAGGCATTTACAGGGCTTATGACCTGTCATTGGCTGGTTTAAGTGGCCACTTTACACACTGTGTAACATTCACCATTCTGCCATGTTTGAACATCCACGTTTTCTCAACTCTTCCATCTGTTGACTTTTGTGAAGTAAAAGAGCTGAATATAGAAGGGTCCCGACTTAACACGGAATTTTCTAACAAGTCGGGGCATAAAAAAATTATAATTGTACTATGATAAAATTGTGTATTTTGTGCATTAAATAAAATTAAAAAAATATATAAGGGCGAACATATTGCATGGCAATTTCTTCCTACCTACCCAAACCGTTCCGTTTGAGAAAATTACAAGTACATGGACATATGATTTTATACAAAATTAAAAACAAAGATTAACTAAAAAATATATATATATTAAAAATTAACACTACACTATGAAGAGAGGAGAAGGGATGAGAAGGAAAGAAGAAGGATAAAAGAACAACTTAAATATTTAGATAGTGGCGTTTCAATCTTGACCTAAATGTGAAACAAGAAGGGGCATTAACTAACATTAGTGGCTAGATTATTCCACAATCGAGCAGCTACAACTGTGAAAGAGGAGGCAAGAAAATTAAAGCGATAAAAAGGTATTAAAAGGGTTCTTTCGTCACTAGAACGAAGAGATAGTCCATGTTGTGATAGAGGTTGGAAAAGCTCTCTCAGGTAAACAGGCGGAGTGGGATTATTTAAAATATTGTGAAGAAGTGATAGAATGTGAATGTTTCTTCTATGCCTGATACTGAGCCAGTGTAGTTATGGGTTAGTAAAACTGCCAAATAAAATGATTATCACCTGTAAAAGAAAGTTAAGATTCTCATCTCACAATATTTGCGTTAAATTATGCGGAGAAAATTTGGTTGGCAAAAGTGTAGGCACCATTTTCACAACATCTAAGATGGCGTCATGATGTCTTAAAGAATTCTTCAAACAATTTAATTACACATTTTATTATTTTCTTATAGTAAATCAAAGTAGCTGCAAGACGTATGGTAATCTAGCTCTCTCATGTAAACGTTATTAACTCTCAAATTATTACATACTCAAATTTCTTGCTCCGATTTTTGTAAAGATAAATAAAAAAATTGCAATCAATATTACACGTCCACTATGCCTGAAATCCGGCTGAACCACCTACTAGGCAACGCCTGAAAAGTATTTTCTAATTTTTATACTTCTTTTTCTACCAGTTAGTTAATTCAACAATGTTTTGATGTGAACAAATGTTGTGAATCTCACCACATGATAAAGGTTTCAGCTCTTTAGCTTCACAAAAGTCAACAGACGGAAGAGTTGGACTTTTGGTCCCAACTCTATGGGACTAAAAGTCCTGTGTTGAGATGGGACGAGCAATTATATGACACAGACACATGAGTATATCACCACAAATATAGGATTAGAAACATAAAAAATATTTTTGAAAACATATATATGGCACATCAATATAGTAAACAGTAAACTCAAGCATTTGGAAAAAATATCATTTATGTAACAAAAAGATCTAGATACGCTGCGATTGGTGTACAATGCAGTGCCCTATGCACCATTAGGTGCGGAGAAGGAATAATAATGATGATAATTTTTTCTTTTTTTAACGGCGCTATTTTGAAATAGCGGCTTTTTGAAATGGCAATTTTGTATGATTTCCTTACTTTTTATCAGACTACAGCCTTGGCTGCTTTTTAAATTTTCTTTTCTGACACAGGTCAAAGGACCTGCATAAAGATGCACGAGTAAACAAAATAATAAACGTGTTTTATAGACTTTCTTGAAAATAGCGTAGCATTGAAATTCGTACTTGACAACATCCCAAGTTTGCAAATATTTCTCGCTTTTTACACGCAAAACGTCATTAAATTCTGCATGTCTGGATATAATTTTGCAAATGGCGGTTTTGTCACTTGTGAAAAAAACTCAGTAAAACTGAGATAATAGCACTTTAGTGAAAAGAGCAAAAATGCGCGCAACGATCCATGGAAAGACAGATGCTCGGTGTATGTCTAAGAGACAGAGTAAGAAATGAAGAAATAAGGCGCCGAACCGGAGTCGTGGATATCATGGATCGTGCAGCGAAATTGAAATGGCAGTGGGCAGGACACTCGGCGAGACAAAATGATGGCAGGTGGACACCCAGAATAATAAAGTGGAGACCACGGGCAAACAAAAAAATGCTGGAAGGCCACAGAAAATATGGGTCAACGAAATTGCCCGTATTGCCGGTAAAACATGGATGATGAAAGCGGGTGATAGGAAGGAATGGAGACGCTTGGAAGAGGCCGTCATCCAGCAGTGGAGAGAATAAGGCTGAAAAAGAAGAATAAGTAAAAAGAGTGAACAATCAAATCTACACCAGAGTTGGAAAGTTATTTACTTTGGAAAATGATAAATATTGCATGCATTCGTTATTTTTACAATAAAAAAAATAATTCAATTATGTATATGACCAGACAAACTCTGAATGTATGAGGTGACATTCATTTTCATGACATTTTGATATCACGAAATATTTAGAAGGTGATTATTTTTATTTTTTTTTGTATTAAAGCGGCCTGGCTGTTTTAAGTAGAACATAGAATTGACTTTCCGGATTTCGATAACACCAATATCTCATTTTCTCAAAATGGTGGACTGTAGCTTTCTGCATAACCACATTCAATTAGGGTTCCATGGTCGAAAAAAATGTGGACTGCTGGTCTAGATTTTGGGTGTTTTTAAACATTTTGGTTTGTTGCCTTTGTATATTTTTGTTTTATTTACGGTTTCCCGAAAAAAGTTAAATTTACATGTGTTGTGATTTTTTTCATTCATCCAATCTCCACGATGAGTTATTTCAAATGACGGCGTATGTATAGCCTGTGAGCTCGCCAATACATGACAGATGACATTAACATAACCATAGAAAAACATAGCAGTTGAGCTCTCAGAAGTAAAGCAACGTGAATGCAGCAATGCTTGAACTACATGTCAATAATATTCTAATAATAAATAATATTATTTGGCCATACGGAACTTTAAAGCACACCTTGGTTTAATTACTAATAGTATTTTATCGGTTAGGTAGGTGTATTTAAAAAAAATGTTGCGTACCTGAAAAAAGCACAAATAATTATGTTTTTGTAAATGATGTCAGTAGCGACACTCAGAGAGTGGCTTTGTGACGTTTTGACATTTTATATAAGAAATTCATGGCGTAGCCGAAACACTGTTATAAAAACGAGGATGTTTTTGTTGATTGACGTTAGCAGGCGCTACCCAGGGACGACTTTGTGACGTGAGAAATTATTTAAAAAAATAGATTCATGGCGTAGCCGAAATATTGTAATTAAAACGAGGATGTTTTTGTTGATTGACGTTAGCAGGCGCTACCCAGGGGCGACTTTGTGACGTGAGAAATTATTTAAAAAAAGAGATTTATGGCGTAGCCGAAATATTGTAATTAAAACGAGGATGTTTTTGTTGATTGACGTTAGCAGGCGCTACCCAGGGGCGACTTCATGACGTGATGAAATTATTAATTTAAATATTTTTTTTTCATTTTACATAGCGTAGCCGAAATAAAAAATTGCGTGGTGTTTTGAAATTTAACCGTGTAGGTAGCCGCCTAGTTACAATATTATTTTTGTATTTGTATAACTCCTGTTTTATAATGTTTATGTATTTATCGCTATAAGAATTAAACTAAAGATAGTTTTTACTTTTAATCGCTATCCGTTTTTTAAATTATGTTTGTAACACTCAGTAATATTTATTTTTCAAGTATTCAATGTTATTTTTGCATTTTAATTAATATTGTTAATATAAAGCGTATTTTTATTTATTCGAATTTACTAGACTGTTTTATTACAAAAAATAAAAATGCATATTTCTCTATGTATTTTTCTGTTATAACAATCTATTAAAATAATACACATCAAATTTCCATTGTCTGTTGATTTTATTTGCAATCTTCTTTTTTTTCGATGGTTAAAACTCTAGGAAATTCAAAGACAATAAAATTTTTACTGTCATATATTGGCGAGCTCACACGCTATACATAGCCCCAAATGACAATATCACAAGAACAATTGAGGGCCGTTTTCACAAAGTAAAATGTCTACAAAAAAACAGATGCGTTTTTTTATTGAAATGGGTTCTTCCATGTGAGCTTTATCGATTGGTGAGATAAATTTTAAACAAAACGATATATATGCGAAGTTGTAGCGGTTCAAATATCGTAAATTTTTACAAAACGAAATATCCACACTCTATAGTTTTCACAAAGCGAAATATCTACATATTTTTATGGGGCGTTAAGATTTTTAAAAACGAAAAAAAATCACAAACGAAACATGATTTCGGCCAAGAAAAAAGAAAATGTGAATAAAGTTCTGGCCTACTGTATAATAAAATAATATTACTTGAAATTAATTTTTTTTCATTTCATTTCATTTTTTTAGCACCACAACAGGCCAGGAGGCCCAATTACAGTGGTGAATTACATTACAGAACAACCAGGCTTGAGAAAAATCACATTTTTTAATTTTTTGTGTTCCTACCGGGAATCGAACCCGGAACCTTCCGTGCGTGAGTCAAGCGTCTTGACCACTACACCACGGAGGCCGCCAAATATAGTTTGTCATCATTTTATTTGTGCAAAAATGTATGTAAAAAATATATAGAAGGTGTATATTTACCTAAATGTGTATATTTACATAGGTACTTAGATATGTCAGTAGACATATAATTTTACGAAAAATCAGTTTAAAATTATTTCACACAAAAGTAAACTTATTTCATTCCCAACATAAATCCATTTTCATACATTCCTATCACAAAAATATGGACACATTTCTTTTTTGTTAAAATTCGTAAATTTAGAACATTTTTATAAATAATTCTACTGATTCTACATTGCTGATTTTTAGTATACGTGTAAGGATTTAATATTTCTAGAAAATGTAATTTTTATTTTATTTAAAATCGTCATAGTTTTATTTTTAACATGAAAAAACCTCCTCCTGAAAAATTTACATTTTGTAGATATTTCGCTTTGTTAAAACGGTCTTCAATTTGAGTCAAAATTAATTCAAAGAAGCAGTGAGCTTCGTTCATTCAAATACTGGGTTTTCCAACCGGCACTATGAGAATATAATTAATCATGAACACTCACTGTACGCCTAAGAGCCCCCGCTGATTGCGACAAAAAGTCATGGTGACTTTTTTTCGTCGAGTCAAGTGCTATGGAGATATATGAGAGTGCGCTCACTGTGGCGACATGACAATACGGTGACAAAAAGATCCAGCGTGACTGTCACCCGGCCTGTACATTGCGATGGCAGTGCGCTCACTACAAACTTTTTGTCACTCTGCCGGCAGACGCGTACCGAACGGACGTGTGTTGTGAATTTTTCAGTTATATTTAAGATTAACATATTACAACAGAAATGAAGAACATTTAAGAGAAGGTAATATAGAAGCATAAGCATCTACAGGGCTTATGACCTGTCAATGGCTGGTTTAAGTTTCAACCGCATAAATAAAGGTTTCAGCTCTTTAACTTCACAAACATCAACAGATGAAAGAATTGAAGGAATAAAGATGTTCAAACATAGGCATCTACAGGGCTTATCATCGGCTGGTTTAAGCGGCCACTTTACACACTGTGTAACATTCGGGAACCGGGAAAATCAGCAAACATGTTTTTCAGACCATCGGGAATTCTCACTAGTGCAAATTTTAATTAAATTCGATAAAAAGTTTCTTATCGACGACAAAATCAGATTCTTGATTACTTCTGTTTTTATCGACAGTCAACTCTGCATTTTTTAAATATATTTTATTAACATATTACAACAGAGATGAGAAACATTTTAGCGAAGGTAATATATAAGTCTAGGCATCTACAGGGCTTTTGACCTGCCATTGGCTGGTTTGAGTGGCCACTTTACTCACTGTGTATCGTTCACCATTCTATCTATATTTGAACATCAATATTCCTTCAATTCTTTCATCTGTCGATGTTTGTGAAGTTAAAGAGCTGAAACCTTATTTATGCGGGTGAGATTTAAGATGGCTGCTTCTCTGCAAGAAAATGATATTGACAACGAATTGTAGAAGACAGAGAAAAGGCTAGCATTGTTTACAAAAAAATTAAAGGAATTCTCCCATATTCATTTGAAAAGGTAAATTGTAGGGCGAGATTTGAATTCAGAATACGGAGATTAAAATTTTTGTACCCAGTAGTGTTTTTTTTAGTTTAATTTTCCTTCTGCGTAATTCAAGAGCGTAAATCACTACGACCTCTTTGAAATCCATCGCTAAATGAACATTTTGTCACCAGTAGTGAGGAGCGAGCGCACCACAGTGACACGACGCAACATGGCAGCGACAAAAAGTCACAGTCAGCGGGTGGTCTAATAATTCACTATAAAACACGTGCCTTAAGATTCCTATTTACGTTCATTTATTCGTCTTAAAATATACTTACAAAACAAAGAATGATGTTGCCGACGTAAAAGTACATGCACCAACTTGGCGGCCCTTCCTGGGGTTTTAATGTAGCATAGGAGGCTTCAGTATGTGTAAGCGATCTACCACCTCCTCAATAAAGACTAGTATTTGTCACTTTCGGGGGTGGTGATCGCCATACTGAAGCCCACATATAGATTAGAATTCATGAAAATATTTGTATGCCCATAATGTGTTTTTATGTTGTTCTGTATAAGTGTTGATCGCCGCGCGGTCGGCGGGGAACTGCGGCCGGTAGCGGGAGGGTGGGGACCTTATACGTGGCGCGAGAGAGACCGATAGAGCCGGCAAATGTGCTCGCTATCTCTCTCGCCGCGTGATTGGTCAACCTAGCACCGCCCGCTATTGGCCTAGCCCACCGCCGCACGGCAAAATGTTGTATATATAGCCCCGCCGGGGAAAAATAAAGTCAGTCATCTCACCACACTACTAAGGCTTTCTACTCTCCACTTCACCTCCCTACCTCGCTTCAAACCGGACCTCATCGCCACCTGGATTCGAACACCGCTACCCCCCTGGACTTGGAACTCGGATACTCTTTGGATTGGATTTTGGACCCCGGATAATTTGGACCCTTGGATACTTCCCCGGAACACACCCCGCCGTTCCCACCGACGGAGAGATACCGGCCTTACAACCCGGTTGCCTGACTCAGGATTGCGGCCGCCAGCGCTACTCGCTAGCGACCCCGCAAGGGATCTCTAGGCGACGATACCTCCCCCGGAGCTTATCGTTCGTCGGCCGAGGCCCGCCTACGCCCGGCCACTCTGCGTTTGACACCAGCACCTATAGAAATACAGTTCTTGTGACGGGCGCGATTGCTACGGACGAAGCAGTGATCCGCCGCGTCTGTTACAAGTTGGTCCTTCGAGCCGGATATTCATCGCAGAGCGCCTAGAGATGACTTCGAGAACCCCTTCACTCCGCTCGGGTCGAGGAGGCACGGAACCGAGAGAAGACCCTGCTACAGATCAGGACTCAGCCGAGTCGGACACATCCGAAGATACAGTCCAGCGGCTGAGGACGCAGGTTCGAACGCTCCGTGCTTCACTACACGATCAAGACCGACGCGTGCCCTTGGAGACGAATCCCGAGCCCGCGCCGCGTACTACGGATATGGACGGCATCATGACGGTGCTGTCAAAAATGGCGATTCTACTAGAGGCTTCGCAAGGAAGAAGCCCGACTTCAGCCCCAGAGGACGTTAGCAGAGTCGGCGCCATGATAGCGCGCCAATCTACTGCCAAGGACCTACCCGCCTTCGCCGGAGAGCCGCAGGAATGGGCTACTTTCAAATCGCAGTACACTCAGTCGACGGAGATGTGCTGCCTTTCGGATCCAGAAAACCTCCTGCGTCTACAGCGTGCGTTAAAAGGACGGGCAAGAGAATCTGTGTCGTCATTACTAGTGGATCCAAGCCAAGTGAGGGTGATAATGAAGACGTTGGAGCTACACTACGGCCAGCCGGACATTGTAGCGTCTTCCTTGTTGGAAAAAGTGAGAAGGCTCCGCTGCATACAGAACGACGGATCTACGCAAGCATTAGTAGATCTGTCTAGCGCAGTTCGGAACGCGATAGCGACCTTAGAAGGCTTCGGTGGCGATTACATGTCTACGCCACAACTACTAAGTGAACTAGTGAGCAAGTTACCGCTGTGCATGAAGTCTCTCTGGTGGTACAGCAGAAGAGGAAACCGGGTGAGGCCCTCCGCGAAGGATTTCGCGCTCTTCTTGGAAGATTTAACGGAATCTTCGATGATAGGCGGCGGAATAGAGCCGCAAGTGTACAGCGGAAAACAACGCGAGAAGCCACAGAAGCGAGAACAAGTGCATACAGTGATTTCAACAGAGGGAAACGGGAAAAGTGTAGCGTCATGTGTTTTGTGCGGACGAGGACATTTACTACAAACGTGCCAGGAATACATAGAGTGTAGTATTCCGGAAAGATGGGACATAGTGAAGCGAAAGAATTTGTGTTTTTCGTGTTTATCGAACACTCATCGGGCGATAAAGTGTAGAAATGTAAAAAAGTGCGGCCTCGATGGATGTCGCCGAACACATCACAAGACATTACACGACAGAAATAGTGCCGATATCAGTGAAGCTCGGTCTAGCGCCGATATACGAGCGCCAGATAATAATGCCCGCCGCAACACGCCTGCAGCGGCGGGCGCCGGGGGAAACAGACCGACCGCGAACGAAACCCGCGCCGCGAGTTCAAATGAAAGAAACTACGATTACGGCCACAGTTCGCGGACGAATAATATAGTGACGAGCACCTACGCTCGGGAGGAACCGGTCCTCCTAAAAGTGATTCCCGTCATGTTAAGTGGTCCGCGAGGACGAGTGAACGCGTACGCGTTACTAGATGAGGGATCAACCGTGACATTGATTGACGCAAAAATAGCAAACGACATCGGCGCGCCGGGAGAGACTCGAGGATTAAAAATCCACGGTGCCGGCGGAATGTGCGTAACAGATAGTGCATCAAGAAAAGTCACAATTAAAGTGCGCGGAGTTACGGAAGATTTATTCACTCTCCGCGCAAACACAATACAGAAGCTGAGTCTGCCGCTACAGCCCGTGATTGAAGGGGAAGGCAGGATGCGACAAGTGTGCCCGCAGTTACTCATCGGCCAAGATAACGCCTCTCTCATAGTGACGAGAGAGGCACGGAGATGCGGGGAATACATCGCCTCAGTGACAGCCTTAGGAAAGGTGATACACGGTGGGCGGACACGCCAGACTAACGCCAGCATACTAATGGCGCTTAGTACAGAACAGAGACTAGAAAATCTAGTTAAACAAAATTACGCCGTCGACGCGTTAGGTATAAGTTCGACAGCCAAGATATCGCGTCAGGAGGCGCGAGCCACAGAAACCATGAGAGCCACGACACGTTTCCTACCGCAAGGACAGTACGAGACAGGGCTACTGTGGAAAGACAATCGAATATGTTTACCGGATAATCGCCGTACAGCGCTGAATCGATTTTTAAGCATAGAGAAAAAGTTCAGTAAAAACAGTGAATTCGCCGCGGCTTACAAGTTAAAGATTAAAGAATATCTAGACAAGGGGTATGCCCGGGAACTGACGCTGGCTGAAAGACAAGACACTGCGAGTGGGCTTTGGTTTTTGCCGCATTTCGCAGTGACGAACGTGAATAAACCGGATAAAATACGGATAGTATTTGACGCCGCCAGCCGCTGCAACGGGAAGTCATTGAACGACATGTTGGCCAACGGCCCGGACCTTCTCTCATCGCTTATGGGAAATATAATGCGATTTCGCGAGGGAAAGATCGCGCTGGCAGCAGATATAAGGGAGATGTTTCTCCAAATTAAAATAAGAAAAGAAGACCAGAGGGCGCAGCTGTTCCTCTGGCGCGATAGTCCCGAAGAAGAAATTCGGGAAATGATTATGACGTCGATGACGTTCGGCGCGGCGTGTTCACCGAGCAGCGCACAGTACGTGAGAAATCAAGTCGCAGAAGATCACGGGCAAGAGATGGCCGCCGCCAGGGATGCTGTGCGAAATAAATTCTACATGGACGACTATATGGATGCCGTAGACAGTGCAACAGAGGCGATACAACTGCGCCACGATGTCAGCGAACTACTACGGCGGGGCGGATTCATCCTCGCGAATTGGGCGAGTAATGATCCCTCCGTAATGGAAGCGATTCCTTCAAGTCTGAGAGGGAAAAGCGCACGCGAAATAATTAGCGGAACCTCCGTGACAGAGAGGGTCCTCGGCATCAAATGGGACCCGGTGACAGACGAGTTTCAATTTAAATTTAAAGTGTCACGGGAGGTTCCAACAGAGAGGCCTACAAAACGGCAGATGCTAAGTGAAGTTATGAGCATTTTCGATCCACTCGGTTTCGTAGGGTGTTTGACAATACGCCCGCGAATACTGCTACAAGATGTGTGGCGCTCCCACATAGAGTGGGACGAACAAGTGAATGAAGAACACGCAGAGAAATGGCGCACTTGGGTGGACATATTACGCAATACCGAGTGCGCTATACCGCGGCGCGTATCGAGCGCCAATGGCCAGCCAGTAGAGCTGCACGTATTTTCCGATGCCTCGGAGCAAGCGAGCTGCGCCGTAGCCTACATCGTGGAGGAGAACGCCGCCGGAAGGAATGCGACGTTCATGGCTAGCAAGTGCCGAGTTAGCCCGCTACGAGCGCTATCAATTCCACGCCTGGAATTACAAGCCGCGCTCATGGCCGCACGACTGGCGGCCACAATCAAGAAAGAATGCGGAAGTAATATACGCGATACCTACTACTGGACAGATTCTACTACGGTGCTGTGCTGGGTCCAGAGTGATTCGCGCATCTTCACGCCATTTGTAGCCCACCGCCTAGGGGAAATAGATGAGCTAACGAACGCTCAAGAGTGGCGGTGGGTACCAGGAAAGAAGAACCCCGCTGATCTCGGGACGCGGGACGGCGAGATACCAGACATCTCCCCGGCCGGCATGTGGTTCAGTGGGCCGAGTTTCATAAAGAAAAATAAAAGTCAATGGCCGCCGCTCAAGGTAATAACGGCGACCCCGGATACAAGCAGTGAAATAAAGTGTGCGAACAGTGCCATCGTGATGACAACCCTCCCGGACGAAAGAAGATTTTCCTCCTGGCGGAGACTGATCAGGACTACAGCGTGGGTGTTGCGCTTCATAAACCGCTGCAGGAAAAAGAATACAGGAAGCGCGACACTCATCGCCCCGGAACTCAAGGCATCAGAGAGGGCGTGGATACTCATAAGCCAGACAGACAGTTACCACGCCGAGATAGCCGCAATTAGACGGGGGGAGTGCCTCCCGCGGAACAGCCGCCTGCTGGGCCTCACTCCCTACCTCGATAAAGATAGCGTCCTCAGAATGGGGACGCGAATTATGGAAGCCCCCGCGGTGAGCGAGCAACTAAAGGCGCCCGTCATACTGGACGGAGCGCACGCCTATACGCATCTATTGATAAGGCATTATCACGAGTCGCGGCAACACGCAAGTACAGAGCGGACACTCAGCGAACTCAGACAACAGTTCTTTATAACACGATTACGGACAAATATAAGGAAAATTATATACGAGTGCCGCTACTGTCGAATACAGAAGGCCCGCCCGCAGCCTCCGCTCATGGGACAGCTGCCTGCCGGCCGACTCGATCATCACGTAAGGCCTTTTACCCACTGTGGGGTGGACATGTTCGGGCCCGTATACGTAACTATCGGAAGACGCCGGGAGAAACGATACGGGGCCCTGTTTACGTGCATGGTTACGAGGGCCGTGCATATTGAAATTACACCGTCGTTGAGTACTGACTCGACGGTGCAGGCCCTCAGAAGGATGGCGGCCCGCAGAGGACATCCGACAACGCTCTACTCGGACAACGGGACGAACTTCAGAGGCGCAGACAAAGAGATGGCGGCCGCCATGAAGGAACTAGCCCACGATCCCGAACTACAGAACGAGGCGACAAGGAGAGGGATCAAATGGGTGTTCAACCCGCCATCGGCGCCACACATGGGGGGAGCCTGGGAACGGCTCGTCCGGTCGATAAAGGGGGCGCTTATGGTGATTCTAAAGGAACAAGCCCCCCGAGAGGAAACGCTAATGACAGCGATAGCGGAGGCCGAGTACACAGTAAACACTCGGCCCCTAACCCACGTCTCGCTTGATAGCCGAGACGACGCTCCGCTGACTCCGATGCACTTTCTCATCGGGTCGAGCGGGGCCCAGCCGCATCTGGCCGATTACAGAGACGCGCCGCCCGAACTGTGCCTCAGAAAACAATGGCGGGTGGCGCAGAAACTAGCCGACGCATTTTGGAAAAGATGGATGAGGGAATATCTCCCGACGTTGGCACAGCGACGGAAGTGGCAACAGGCCGCCACACCGATCATGGTCGATGACCTGGTCATAATAACGGACGCCGCCCTCCCGCGGAATGAATGGCCGCGGGGACGCGTCATAGCAGTCACACCAGGGAAGGATGGACAAGTCAGGAGCGCCCGGGTCCAGACAGCCACCGGAACCTACACACGACCCGCCGTCAAGCTCGCCGTGTTGCAAATCAAGGACGACGTCGGCGCAGAGATGCCTCCTCGGCAGGGGGGAGTGTTGCCGACGTAAAAGTACATGCACCAACTTGGCGGCCCTTCCTGGGGTTTTAATGTAGCATAGGAGGCTTCAGTATGTGTAAGCGATCTACCACCTCCTCAATAAAGACTAGTATTTGTCACTTTCGGGGGTGGTGATCGCCATACTGAAGCCCACATATAGATTAGAATTCATGAAAATATTTGTATGCCCATAATGTGTTTTTATGTTGTTCTGTATAAGTGTTGATCGCCGCGCGGTCGGCGGGGAACTGCGGCCGGTAGCGGGAGGGTGGGGACCTTATACGTGGCGCGAGAGAGACCGATAGAGCCGGCAAATGTGCTCGCTATCTCTCTCGCCGCGTGATTGGTCAACCTAGCACCGCCCGCTATTGGCCTAGCCCACCGCCGCACGGCAAAATGTTGTATATATAGCCCCGCCGGGGAAAAATAAAGTCAGTCATCTCACCACACTACTAAGGCTTTCTACTCTCCACTTCACCTCCCTACCTCGCTTCAAACCGGACCTCATCGCCACCTGGATTCGAACACCGCTACCCCCCTGGACTTGGAACTCGGATACTCTTTGGATTGGATTTTGGACCCCGGATAATTTGGACCCTTGGATACTTCCCCGGAACACACCCCGCCGTTCCCACCGACGGAGAGATACCGGCCTTACAACCCGGTTGCCTGACTCAGGATTGCGGCCGCCAGCGCTACTCGCTAGCGACCCCGCAAGGGATCTCTAGGCGACGATACCTCCCCCGGAGCTTATCGTTCGTCGGCCGAGGCCCGCCTACGCCCGGCCACTCTGCGTTTGACACCAGCACCTATAGAAATACAGTTCTTGTGACGGGCGCGATTGCTACGGACGAAGCAGTGATCCGCCGCGTCTGTTACAAATGAGAATATTTAAAGCTGCGGGAAATTTGATATAAAAAATTAGAGCATTTATTGAGGAAGTTCAGTGGCTTTTTAAATAGTTTTTTATTTGTCAATAGATTAGTAAATTAAGTAAAAAAAATATTTTTTATGTATCGTAATAGGGAAATGTCACGTTTTTTATACATTTTTAAAGTAATAAAGGTCTACGAAATACTGTCCAGTAAAAAAAAAAAATTACTAATTATTAGTAGCATAAAAAATACTTTTAAATTTGTAATTTTGAATTTCCGCAAAAACGGCCATTCCATTGGCCGTGCCACTAATACGTCACGATTCATGTTTATTTGTTTCCGGCCATTGAAATTTGTTCATAAAAAAATCGCGAATCTTGACGTCACAACAACCAAGGCCAAACATGTCGCGTTTTTCTACGAACGTATTTTTATTAAATTTATTTTTTACATTTATGTATGAAAACATTTCTCCACAATATCCATATTGATTTTGAAATACAATTAATTGTTCTAAATCCATTTCATATGTTTTTATCGGTATTCGTAGTATGTGATATTTCCCTAATATCAGCGCTATGATTTTTTTAAAGTTTTGTTTTTCAGATATTACTCCGCGTGTGACGTTTTAAGTTCTCTTCCGTCTCTTCTCGGTCAGTTCTGCCGATTGCTCCGTTGACGGTAGTAAACCGGAAATCTCCCACAACTCTCTTATTATTGGTTGATTCATATGAACTAATGACGTTGTTCAAAGTAGTTCGATTTTATTAAAATATTTTTTCGTGCATTAACACTCTAGTTTCTACTGCGCGTAAGAAAATATTCGTTGTATCCAATTTCCCCTAGGGAAAACATTCGTTGTAATCAATTTTCCTTAGGGAAAACATTCTTTGTATCCAATTTTCCCTAGGGAAAATATTCATTGTATCCAATTTTCCTTAGGGAAAACATTAGTTGTATCCAATTTTCCTTAGGGAAAATATTCGTTGTATCCTATTTTCCTTACGGAAAACATTCGTTGTAATCAATTTTCCTTAGGGAAAACATTCGTTGTATCCAATTTTCCTTAGGGAAAACTTTCGGTGTATCCTATTTTCCTTAGGGAAAACATTCGTTGTATCCAATTTTCCTTAGGGAAAACATTCGTTGTATCCAATTTTCCTTAGGGAAAACATTCGTTGTATCCAATTTTCCTTAGGGAAAACATTCGTTGTATCCAATTTTTGTCAGGGAAAACATTTGTTGTATCCAATTCCATATTGTGCTGAGAAGTTTCTCGAAAATGAATGAAATAATTAATAAAAATTGAACGCTTTGAACGACGCGTCGCGACGTCACTAGTTCTCCGGAATCAAACAATGATACAGTATTGTGATAGATTTCAGGTTACCGGGAAGCTAACTAACAAAAACTTATGACGTCACAGGTGGAGTTATTTCCAAATCGCAAAACTTAAAAACACGTTTTTTATTTGTTAATAAACTAAACGGAATATTTTTTTCATGATTTTTTAAAGTAGTAATGTGGTAGGTGAGTTTTCATGACATTTGAAAGGGGAACCCCGTACCTGTCAAAACAAACTAAACGTTGAAAAACATGGCTGCCCGGAAACTGGAAGTCGATCACAACACATAACGACGCTTTAATTGATCGTTTATTGTAAACACGTGGTCACATGAACCGGTGTTGTTGCAAAATAGTTCATTGTGATGAAAACCGTTTTCATGAATTTTTTCATGCATTTTCAAGAAACTTTGCCGACGAATTAAATGCTTTATTTTTTTCCGCGGGAAAGAAAAACATTTAAATATCCAATTTCCCTTAGCACTGAACTTCCTTATTTGGGAGGACAGAGATTCATAACTTTACAAGAAGTATAGAAAATTAAAAAACAAGATTTTCAGGTGTTGCCTAGTATGTAAATGAAATAATTCAATTGGATGAATCTCACAGGCATAAATATAGGTTTCAGCTCTTTAAATTCACAAACATCAACAGATGAAAGAATTTAAGGAATACAGATGTTCAAATTTGAGCAGAACGGTGAATGTTACACAGTGAGTAAAGTGGCCACTTAAACCAGCCAATGACAGGTAAAAATCCCCGTAGATGCCTAGACTTCTATATTACCTTCGCTAATATGTTTCTCATCTCTGTTGTAATATGTTAATAAAATATATTTTAAAAATGCAGAGCTGACTGTCGATAAAAACAGAAGTAATCAAGAATCTGATTTTGTCGTCGATAAGAAACTTTTTATCGAATTTAATTAAAATTTGCACTAGTAAGAATTCCAGTTGTTCGGAAAAACATGTTTGCTGATTTTCCCGGTTCGAGGAACGAATTACGCAATACCGACATATTTATATGTGTTTTATTCGCACAAGCAAGCGTCACAGTTATGTCCAAAAATAAACCCTACGTTCGGAACGGATACATACGCAAAATTTTACGATTTTAGAAATGGCCACTTAGAAATATAGAAAATGGAGACATAACGTACCGAAATTGCCTATTTTATCAACAATATTTTGAGTTTGTCCAATTTTTAAAGACAACGACTGGATTCAACTCCCTGGGGAGCGTTAATATTAACATATTACAACGGAGATGAAGAACCTTTTAGTGTAATTGAATTATTTCACCTACATACTAGGCAACGCCTGAAAATATTAGTTTTTCAATTTCTATGCTTCTTCATGGACCAGGGCCCCGATTACAATGGGAAGTTTATTATTTTAATTTTTTATTTTACAGAAACAAACAGTCGACAATGATATAACAGCATAAAAAAGATACGGTTTAAAGACAGACCAGCGAAGTTTCTAAATGAAAAGTAAACATATTCCTTTAGGACATACGCCTTTGGATTGGAGGAGGGCAGTTGTCATGCCCTTATATAAGGGAAAGGGATCTCGTGCGGAATGTGGAAACTATAGGGCCATCAGTCTTCTGAGTTCTGTCGGTAAACTGTATGGGAAAATTATAATCGAGAAATTAAGAAAGGTGACGAAAGACAAAGTGTGGGACGTGCAAGGAGCCTTTATGAGTGGACGTGGATGCACGGATCAAATTTTTGCGCTGCGAATGCTAACGGAGAAGTTTTTGGCAAAAAGTCAAAAACTATTCTGCGCATTTGTCGATTTGCAAAAAGCGTATGATAAAGTAAATAGAATGAAATCGTGGGGCGTGTTGGAAAAGTATGGAGTAAACAATAAACTTATACGTGCAGTATCGTCTCTCTATGAGGAGAGTTCAGCGTGTATAAGAGTTAATGGGGGATTTACATCTTGGTTTGCGATCTCAAAAGGCGTGAAACAGGGATGTGTAATGTCACCATGGTTGTTTAATCTATACATGGACAACTGTATGAAAGAGATAGAATGTATGGGTATTGGAGCAAAAATGGATAATTTTTCAGTAAGCTGCTTGTTGTATGCTGACGATGCAGTTCTGTTAGCAAGCAGCAAGGCTGATTTGCAGCAAATAGTCTCTAGAATGTATGATGTATGCCTGGAGAGTGAATTGGCGATGAACGAAAGTAAGTCAAAAGTGATGGTATTTGAAAGGGATAGTGAGGTTACTGACTGCATAATAAATGTAAACAACGAATGTCTCGAGCAAGTAGAAGAATTTGTGTATCTAGGAAGCATGTTTTCAAGAGATGGAAGAGTAGAAAAAGATGTTGAAAGAAGAGTGAATGCGGGCAACAAAATGAACGGAGCTAAGCACAGTAATTTCTAATAAAAATATGTCAATCGAAGCTAAACTGGCAGTGCACAACGGAGTTTTAGTCCCAACACTTATGTATGGAAGTGAAACATGGAACTGGCAGAGGAAGGATGAAAGCCGAGTGAACGCGGTTGAAATGCGATCTCTTAGACGAATGTGTGGGAAATCAATGTATGACAGGGTTACGAATGATGAAATCAGGCGAGAGTGTAAATCTGAGACAAGTATAATTGATAAGATTAAGAAAGGGTCTCTGAGATGGTTTGGTCACGTAGAACGAATAGACGACGAGAGAATGGTAAAACAAGTATATATGGCAAAAATGAACGGCAACGTTAGACGAGGACGACCAAGGAAGACGTGGCATGATCAGATAAACCAAAATCTTAAGTCTAGTCATGTCAAAAGCAGACAGAACCGAAGGGCATGTATGACAAGATGTATGAATGTGGAAGAGGCTAGGATTGTATGCCAGGATAGACGTGTGTGGCGGTCCATTCTCTCTGCCTACCCCTACGGGGAAATGGCGTGATGGTAGTAGTAGTAGTAGTAGTAGTAGTAGAACATATTAAATTGTGGTACAATAAAAGGGTGTGTTTATGTGTATTTGTATGTTAGTAAGTGTAGAGGTGTATTTGTGTGGGATTGTGTGGGATTGTGTATAAATGATTGTATATATTGTAAGACAATAGAAATAAGAGTACAGAGAGAGAACTTTGACATATAGTCACTGTAACATTTTATGATGGTCCGATTCTGCTTTTATTAGAATAGGCGGGGATGTATCATTTTTTCGTACATAAATACGGCAATCTTTGATCCGGCATACGGCAATGATTGATGATGATGAATGTATTCATGATCTTTCACTTTAACAAGTTCCCTTGTTTTTTATGGAGATCTTTATTTCGTTTAGTTAAATAATGGTTAAGATAAACGTTTCTATCACCTCCCAATCCTAAGTCACCAGTTTTAAGACGTTTTCTCGTGCGGATTGCGCTTATAAGATCTTTTTTTTAAAGTTAACAGAGTTATCTTTTTTTATTTATGTATTTAACTTTTTGTACATAATTTTATTTGTACATTGGCGGGCTTATTGCCAAATGGCAATTTCTTCCAACCAACCAATAAAATAAAGGTTTTATTTTTATAATTCAAGTTACAGACATATTCAATAGAAAATAACTGTCCATTATTTACTATAGGAGCAAAAATTTATTAACATTTTCTTGTATACCCACGAACAGGCCATGCCTTTCTGAAATTTTTATGTTTATTATTTTTACTATTAATATGTATTTCATTGCTATGTAATTATGCTTTATTTTTTGAATACTATGTTTTATCACTTATGTTTATTGTAAAAAACCAAAAAAAAAAGGATAAACTGAAATATAGTATTATACAAATGTATCTTGTTTCACAGTGGTTTTTATCAAAGAGGAACTTTGTAACGAAGTTGTAACTGATTCATAACGATAATGACAGTTGACTTTGTAATAAATTGTTCAGAGTTTGCAAGGCAATGTCAATGTAAGAAATTCATTATGTAGGCATGTGATATTATGTGACAAGTTTCATTGTACGATCGAACCTCGAAACAGAAAACTAAATTACAAGAATAATAATTAATGTAAAGAGTCATCCACTATCGGGAAGCAATATTAAACGTAACCTCCATTGAAAGCGATAAATAATAAATTCTTGTGTCCTAATAATGAAAATATTCGCAATTCCTTTGTAAATATTATTATTTTTGTCATGTGATTTTGTCGTTTAAAACACAAACAATGAAATCAAACACAACGTTAATTTATTTGTTCTGATTTTAAGGAAGTAATTGAAAAAAAATGTTTTCATAATACCATTGCTTGGAATCTTCTTTAAATGCATTATGTCACTGTGTAATATTTAAATAAATAATTCATTTTGAAAATACGGAAATAGAATACCAAATACCCACGCGCTTTGTAGCCGCAAGGCGTGTTGAAGTGTTTAATAGTTTTTTAAAAAAAAACTTCAAATTTCAAAAACAAAAAAATCATCACATATGCATTGAAGCGCCAAACGCAGCGTAGCACGATAATTTGTTACATGAAGGTGACGTGATCAGTTTTACGCTTCAGGTATTTTTATTTATTGAAATTTTTGTACATAATGTTAATTGTACACTGGCAGACTTATTGCCAAATGGAAATGTCTTCCAACCAACCAATAAAATAAAAGTTTTATTTTTATAATTCAAGTTAAAACATATTCAATAGAAAATAAATATGAAAAAAAGATAAAGATATATCAAAATAGAAATAAATTTATTTGTATATAAATAACCTTAAATCAATACTATTACTCAATGGGAAAAATGAAAAAAGAGGAAAGGAGGAGAGATTAAGGAAGAGAAGGGAGATGTTTCTTCAGACGTGATTTAATCAGAAATACTGTAGTAACATCTTTGACGGTGGATGGGAGATGATTCCACATGAGTTAGAGAAGAAAGATGATTGTGGATGGGTATTAAGATAGCGCTTTTAGAATTAGAACGAAGATATCTGAGGTGCAGATTATTCAGAATAGAGCGATCAGAAATGTGTTTCACCTACCGTATGATACTCATGTAAGGGACATTTATTTTGAAACAAAAATCATGCCTTTTAGCATGCTTTCCTATTTCGAGATAACTAACACTATCATTAATACTACTCTCGACTCAATGCACAGTAACATAAAGCCAGCTTTCATTGGAGACATCCATCGGTACAGTACTCGATCAAAAAACAATATATATATTGGATCTGTGAAGTCTACGAAGTTTGGTACTAGATCTTTACAATACATAGGTTTCAAGGAATTTAATAAATTGCCACAAAAATTTAAAGTACCTATTTCAAAATATAGAAACAGGACGTGCGAATTGAAGAATTATTTTTTCCAGAAGTACTTTGAATAAATAATGTTAGTTTATAGAGAATGCGCATTCTTGAACACTTATTGAACACTATTCTTGAACAATATTTCACCGTTTTTGCTTGTATATGTAATTTTTAATACTATTTAAATGTTATTTGTGTTTTTTTCTTTTTATATACTTTTTTTGGCTTGTATACATAATTTCAATTTTTTCAACGTTTTTGATAAAAAAAATTAACCTGTATTGGGTGTGCGCATATTTTGTTAATTAAAAAAAATGATTTTATTTTGTACTAGTTCAGTATGTATATATACATCCATGTAATTTTTAAACTTTTTCAATTTTCTTTCCCAGATTGCATAATGTAAACATTATTTTGAATTTATTTCCATGCCTAGTATTCTGTTTATTCTGTTATTTTCAAGTATTTTTCATACCCTTTTTAATTTGTAGTATATCATAATTTTAATTTTTCTGCTTTTGTTAAATAATATTATAGTTTAAAATTTAAAAACGTCTCTAAAAAAATTATTATCGGTATGTCCCTAAATTAGTTTTTTTTAAAAAAACTCCTTGGGAATATTGTATATAATTATGTATAATATGTTTTCAATATAATAAAAAAAATATAAAGCATGAACTGATAAGCGTTGAAATTTGCACGGAGGTATATAGGAGCGTTAGGACTATGAAGTACATTGAACAGAAGTGAGAGGGAGTGATAGTCTCTCCGCTGTCTAATTAATAGTTGCCTACGATAATCAGAAATGTGGTCATATTTCCTAAGTCCAAAAATGTACTATGTATTCTGAAGTCGTTCAAGTTTATCGAGTTGCTCACAGCATAAAAGAGCCATGGAAATATCAGCGTAATCTAGAATGGGTAGTACGAGTATTAGTAGTAATGCTTGTATTAGAGTGCATTTAGTATTAATGGGTAAGAATTTTTGCAACCTTCTAAGTGAGTGTAGGCTGAAAAATATTTTGCGGCTAAATTCATTAGTATGAGCTCGCCAGCATAGATGTTCATCCATTTGTACTCCTAGATTTTTTTGGGTACCAGACAAAGACAGTGAAATATTGCATTGAAAGCACTCCTTTCAAATACTCGAAAACCGTTTTAAGGACCACGGGTTCTACCGGTTTCGATTCGGATCGAGACCTTTATTTATTTTTTACAATATTTGAGTTTATTCAAATGTTTGTACACAAAAGACTGGATTTCACCCCCTCGGGAGTTATGAAGATTAACAAATTACAACAGGGATGGGGAATACCTTAAAGAAGGGAATATGGAAGTCTAAGCATTTACTACGGCTGGTTTAAGTGGCCACTTTACTTTAATGACAGGTCATAAGCCCTGTAAATGCCTAGACTCCTATATTCCCTTCTTTAAGGTATTCTCCATACCTGTTTATTTTTTACTAAAACAAACAAAAGAAATTATTGTATATAAATAATTAAATATAAAAAATAGACAATTCATCCATTTAAAGGTTTTGTAATCCGCGTGCGTGTGTGAGAATAAGTAAGAATATGAAGGAAACGCTGTATGCAAAGCCAGGGGTGGTATTCTGAATCTTCTCTGTCCCCTGGAGAACGATTAGTTAGGGAATTTTTAATTTTTGCATGCACATAAACTTTGCTTCTTTTATGGCCACACTAATGATTAAACGTCAGATAAATACGGACATGTGAAACCGTATATTAAGATTTTTATTTAGAACATTATTGCGACCTTAACAAAACACTTAATTAGGTTAAATTGACCAAACCGTCTTCGTTTTTTTCCGCTTTTTTAATAGTTTTTTCACATCATTTGACGTTCAATCATTAGAGTGGCCACTGTGTGAAGTAAAGTGTCGTCGTATTAAAAAAATAAAAACCCCCAAAATAACCACTCTCTAGGGCAGTGGTTCTTAACCGTTTAGAGATGAGGGACCATTTTACCAATTTCTTGTCTTGCCACGGACCACCAACTGTTTGGCGATTTCACCGATTTCCCGCTCAGCTTTGCCAAAAGGAAAATAAGAAGCAGGACCCTTCAACTCTGGAACGATCTTTATTTGAGTGAACCTACCGGAAATATTACTAAAATGTTTTTCCTTACAATTTTCCATGCCTATGATTTCAGGAGAATGCAGAAAGCTGGCTACGAGCTCACCCAGATTTTCACGGGTCACGGTGGGTTTTACGAGCTACCTGCATCGCTTCAAGCTCTCCGAGATCGACACCTGCCCATGCGACAATGAAACTCCTCAAGATGTCCCTAACCTGTTAATGCATTGCCCCCTTTTCAGCTTTCAAAGACAACAGCTGGAGGCGCGATGCAGAAGTCTGGGTGAAGATCTTTGCGACATCCCCATCGGTGATAGGCAATAAAGAACTCACACGAGAGGTAGTATCATACATGATCAATATAGTGCAAGCAATTGGTAAAATAAACCAAAGTAGGGAACAAAATGCCGAACACTCTTCTAGTGGAACGGAAAGCCTGTTGACAACTGCCAAAAGGCCGGCTTCTTCTGAAGAGTTTTAAATGGTTTCCTCTCCACATGAGCAAATGCTGTTCCTGATTGGCCCACATTAGAATATCCCTCCCGATCCCAACAGTTTAGCTAATATAAAATCAGGAAAATAACCATTGAATTATTTTTTCAACTTTTGCAAATGTAATTTTCTATTGTATTTATCTTTAAATTTCAGCACATTGACCGTGTTTAGATTGTTAGACTCAAACATAAATTAGCATGTTTTCATTTTAGGAAGTAATTTTCACACCTGTTTTACAATTTGTTGATCTAATTGTTTTTTCAATGTTTATTTTATGAAATTGCTCTTATTAGAGCTGTTACATTGCGATAATTGTATGATGACTTTAGGGACCACTTTATGTGCTTTTAGGGACCACCAGTGGTCCACGGACCACCGGTTAAGAACTAGTACTCTAGGGGTGGAAAAGATCAGAATACCACTACAGAGTTGTGAAAGGTTCTATCCTCTTTTTCTACCCCTATAAGGAAGAGGTGTGATCATTTGTTAGTTACTAATATGAAGGTATTTTTTCTTGAATAAATGTGTTTTTAAGTGTCTAAAGATCAGTCAAAAACAGACATCAACTTCTGCGATAAAACCATAATTGTGAGGAATATTGAATACGAAAGTTCATATTTATTTATGTACATTGTACAAACATACATACATACATTCATGTGAATACCAAGAAAATATCGTTAGGAAAGGTGAATCAATTATCAAAGAGCAATACCCGACAAAGACCCAATTAAAAAATCAAGATATTATCGTCTGTTTACTTAGAAATACCATATTCTGACGTCGATATTCTGGTGGCCAAGTAGTCAAACAAAACTTAGATAAATATTATTATTATTAGATTTTTGAACAGTATTTTTCTGACACTCTCTCGCAAATGCCTCCCCGATACTGTGCGAAAAATACTGTGATTGTGCTTAGCTAAAATCGACAAAATCGAGGTTGCGTTGTCTCGTTTACCCCACCCCTAAACAGAACCGATTTTGTTTATTTTCTAGGAAGAGTCTTGGAATAAAATTTTCTGTGTCGGTGCTTTTTCTGTTTTTCAAAATGATTTATCATATTCCTACACGGTACGTCCGAAGACGGCAGATGAAACTGGCCGTTTTTATGGGTTTTTGGACCATAAGGAAGAATTTATCAAAAAAGCAAAACGATAGAGACACGCCAATGGTAAATACGAGAATACGTTTGTACGAAAAAAAATCAGAGCGCGTTTCCTCTTAAATCACAATTTCAGCCAAAGTTGTTTAATTAGTTGTCATTTGATAACGATAGCAGCAACAGTTATTGTTTCAAAAATTAAACTGTTTCGTGAAACCGTTTCTAAAATAACAGTTTAGAGTAGTGTGGTCAAAAATACGCATAATACAATGAATATAATGTTATTAATATTTAGAGCATTAACTTAGTGGTTAAACATTTTACTAAATGTTATAAAATATTTGTATAGAACCACTTACCGACTTTTCTATGACTACCAGTTTCGAGACGTACCCGTCTCTTCATCGGGACACCAATTAAACCAACATGCAAAACCCACTATACACCTTCGCCTTAGTTGTTGCACAAAAATATAAAACCAACAGGACATGCATTTTATTGTGTTTCTTATATTATGTGTTCTTACTATTTTAGAGTGTATTAACTATGTATGATATTATGTATAGTTACAAACATGTTTTCTTTTTATGTACGGTCCCAAATATGAAAAACGTGGTATTTCCCTATTCACATGAGAAAATCTTATGTTCTAAATATGAGTATAAGAGAGTAAAGTTGAGAATAATCTATCTATATATAAATATAAATGAGTCGCCGTGTTGTGTCTCGCAAAAACTCGAAAATAACTTGACAGATTTACGTGCGGTTTTTTGCAAAATTTCCTAATTCACGTACTCAAGGTTTACAAATAATAACATCTTCAATTTATTTAGTAGAAAAAAGTTAGTAGCATATATGTATGTGTTTTCATCGATTTTCCAGGGTTGCATTCGACTAAAATGCATATTCCAAAAAATTGTAGAATGTTGTTTTTTTGTAAATGAAAAAAGTTTGTATTTTAACGTTTACAAACATCAATTATTTTCAATGGATACTGAATTGATTAATGAATTATTCCTAACAATTTCTTCATTTCTACATGTTAACATATTTTTAATGGATTTTTAGTAATGTTTAAAAAAATTTAGCCGACATTCGAGACATTTTTTAAAAATGGATCCTTACACATAATGCACCACTGCCGGTAAGTAGCGTAGAGTTTGACATTTGCAAAAATAATTCTTTATTTGAAATATTATTATTTCATGTTTTGGAATTTAACCACAAACAAGTACCAAGGTACCTTCCTATGTAATTAAATCCAACATTTGAATATTTAAAATGTTTAGTTTAGGAATTCAATCATAAACAAGTACTTAGGGACCTACATATGAATGAAAAGTATTTTTCCTTTTATCCGAAAAGTTTTTGCACGCTTTTAAGATACAGTCATTTTTCTTTTATTATTATTTATTTACTGACGGACTTATACATTCCATTCCAGCAATGGTAAACACATTTTCTTTTACTAAATACAGGTTCAAATGAAATAAAATACAACAAAATAAAATTAAAGCTAGGACAAAAAAAATAAAAAATTACTACCTCAATACAAGATCTGGTCTATCTAGATCCTTCTTTTCCTTTTTTGGTTTCGAATTAAATGTCAAGGTCACGTCGAAACACGGCTGACGATTAAAAAATGACTAAATTCGCGTTGGGCATGGATTGAGTGCCATAATTTACTCAGGCTTGGCTCAGGGTAAAAAGTGGTCTGACTTTTCTTCATCAACACGCATTCACGTATTTTCTCCATAGACTGTGGCACTAGAGTAGTGATTTTTGCACGACTTTGCCGAGCGCAATGAGGTCTCTTAGCCAATCACACGTGGAGATAAAATAAAAAACAAGCCCTTATTACAAATATATAAATAGCTTAAAAAAGTTCAAAATAAATAACGTGTGTAATTAATTACGAAAAAATGTTTGTTTAACCAGCTAATAGCATTCAAGCTAACGTTCGGGCAGGACAACGTCTGTCAGGTCCGCTTGTTTAAGATAAAAATAAAGTGGTTAGTATTCAACTAGGTAATAATAAAAAAAATAAATTAATGCAACATTAATACTTTATAAAAGTTTAACTTTATTTATCTAAATGACACCATTATTTTATCAGTTGGCTGGAAGAAGTTGCCATTTGGCAACATTATTACAATATTTGCAATTTTAGATTATAATCTAAAAAACGGCGCTGGTAAATGTGGCTAATTAGTTCCGTTATATTCCGCATTTATTTTAAAATTGCATTACAGTACCTACACGCTGATAACAAAAAAGTACTTACTCGACAGTTAGAACGAATTCAAAAGCCTTGTTCTCCATATTCAAAATTTGTTGATTTGTTTGTACATAAATATCGATTTTACAGTATACCGCCTCGATATATAGCGATCAAGATAGCGTTCACAATGGCCCTCCTAGACTAGCACCTGAAGCGTGAGACTGATCATCATACCTTCATGTAACAAAAAATATTAAGATACGCTGTAATTGGTGTACCAATGCAGTGTCCTAAATGCAAAAGTGTGTTTGTTTGTGTTTCCTTCACGTTTCAACGGAGCAACTGATCAGGGTGATTTTTTGCATAGAGATAGCTGGAGAGCTGAGAAATGACAGGCTATTTTTCATCCCGAAAAAAATATCATTCCCACGGGAAAATTCCTAGTGGAAAAATGAATCGAAACAATGTTACGTCGCCATAGACTAACATCGGAAAAAATCTTATTGTTAAACGACAAAGCCAATTTCTCTCAAATATCAAGCGAGCGAAGCCGCGGGTAAAAGCTAGTATTATTGACATATTAATACATATAGACATGCGTTTAGCCCTAAAAAATGATGAGACTAACTCATGCCCAGGCGTGACGTTTAGAATCGAAACCAAAATGCCTGTTTGTGCCATGAAAGAGTGTTTAAACCTTTCGGATAAACATTGTTAAAAAGATTATGTAACTTTTATTTCAAAATTTGTTCAACAAAGCTTAAAACAATAAATGTTTCAAAATAATTTATTTATCATTCTTTCTGGCTGCGATACGCTCCCACTTGCTATTTAATGATGCTCACGCTTACACACACCTGAACACTTACTCCCACACAAATACAAACAAACACACCTCTGCACTTACTCTCGTACAAATACACACAAACACACCCTTTTGTTGTACCACAATGTAATATGTATGATTTTTATTTACAAACTTCGCTGGTCTGGTCTGTCTTTAAACCGTATCTTTTTTATGTTATTATATCATTGTTGGCTTTTTGTTTCTGTAAAATAATTAAATAAATATTATACTTGAAGAAAGACATGTTAAAACTCGAAGAATAATCGGCGCGCGTGCATGAGAAGATGTATGAATGTAGAGGAAGCGAGATATGTATGCAAAGATATAGTGATGTGGCGTTCTATCCTCTCTGCCTACCTTTACGAGGAAACGACGTGATTGTTGTTGTTGTTGTAGAATACAGAAGCATTTACAGGACTTATAATCCGTCATCGGCTGGTTTTAGTCGCCACCCTACACAATAACATTCATCATTATGTCTATGTTTGAACATTCTAATTTCCTCAACTCTTCCGTCTGTTAATTTTTGTGAAGCGGAAGACTTAAACCTTTATTGATGCATGTGAGATTCATCTGATTTACATATTTCACCTACGTACTGGGAAACGCCTGAAAACATTTTTTTAAAACTTGTTTCTATTTTTTGTAAACGTCAAACTACGCCTAGTGGCGCAATTGCTAAGCTCTTTTTACTAACAGGGCTGCACTGATAGGAATACGTTTTTAAAATGTAATAAATGTGAGCTAATATTATTTTTTACTTCTCCAAAATCCAGTTAAAAGAAATAAATGGGTCGAAATTATAAGGAATTTAAGGAAAGAATCTGATTGGGATCCACCAAAAACTAATGTTAAAATACAAACTTTTTCATCTACCAAAAAAGAGTATCCTCAATCTTTTAGTGAAAACATATGAATGGTCGTTGAATGCAGGCCTGGGTAAATAAACAAACTTAGTTACTATGGGTACGTTTTCGTGTAATTTAAAAAAAAATATTTGACTCTACAGGACGCGTCTATGTATTAATATGTCAATGACTAATATGATATATAAATTTGATCCAATCAAAAAATAATACGTCAATCGGTTGCTGCTATTTTAAACACTTCAAATCAAGGCATTTCAATTGAAATAAATTTATTAACTCACTTCCTATATTGTCAAAGGGAAGGAATCGGAAAATCGATAGGTCGGCACAATACACTTTTCACTTAACCTCTAAATGAATGTCAACTGTGGCGGAAAAGCGTATTCCCTTCGCGAAAATTCTCGGTTTATGAAGCGATCCGAACATTGACCGCCGCCGGGTAGGCGATGTTGATGCTTAACGGGGGTTTTGGCGGGATAGCGAGTCATTTTGATACGATTTCGCACAGTCCGTCACAGCGGACCGTGACTTGACATTAGAAAACGCGCGTTGAGGTAAGAGCAGAAAGGAGCAGTCGGCGAATAGAAAGCGCCGCACAGAACCCGCATTTTTGTTTTCAAATTGGAAAAAAAACATTTTTGTACCACACAGGCCTAATGAGGAAGTTCACCGGAATTTTAATATTTTTTATTATTTGTTAAGAGACTATCAAACTAATACAAAAAATATTATTATGGGTATGATTTTTTTGAAGTTTTGAAATTTTGAAATTACTCCACCCCTGACGTCACAAGTTGAAGTCATTGGACTGTGTGAAAAAAATGGCTACCCGGAAACCAGAAATCTATCAAAACACACAAAACCCATATAATTTATTTGTTATTGTTTACAAGAACCTGTGACGTATTAAAGTAGTTCGTTTTTGTTCATTTTGTCACACATTTCAGATAAATTTCGTCGTAAAATTATATGCTCTAATTTTTACCGCGTGTAAGAAAACATTTTTAATATCCAATTTCACGTAGCACTGAACTTCCTCGTTACACCGGGGAATTGCAACACGCAACAATAGTAGTGAAGGCGCAAAAATGGTGCATAGGAAACTGGGCTTTTGATTTATTTTTTTTGTTGAATGAAGGCAAGATTTGTAGTCTTACGCTTCAGGTGACAGTAGAGATACTACTAAGAATTATTTTTTTATTATTCGAAACGAAAACTAACAAGAGGTGAGTAGATTTTTATGGTCACTATTATCCATACGTATCGTATTTTTGGGTGATTCCGTAATGTTAGGCTTGTTACGAAGTTACGGCTACATTGGAGGACAAAAACAAAGGGGTTATAACAAAGGAGTTATCTTCAGGATAAACTAAAGTTTGCTAGAATTTTAACAAATAAATGCTATGCAAAAAAAGGTTTTTACATTTCATTGCTTTTTAAAAAAATACAGATTTTGAAATAATGACACTCGTTTTGGTCAACAGGGTTAAATATTTTGTTTACAATTCACCATCGCTGAAGAAGGCAGTTTTTAAGATTGTTTTATTTTTATTTTTATGTGTGGCTGATATGTTTTCTAGTTAAATGAGAACATGCAACGTAATCATGTTCGAGCATAGCGAAGGGTAAAATAAATCTAGCTATCTATTCTGACTTAATTTTATATCAATTAAAATATTTAGAATAAATACACGTTTAAAAAGGTATTTACAATGAAATCGCATGATGAATTTGATTTTCGTTTAATTAATTTAATTACGTCGGCCTCTTGGTGATGAGGTCAGCGTATTTGCGTACCATGTAAGAGGTCCGGGTTCGATTCCTGTCATGGTTGACATGAAATATTGATGTAATAATGTGCTTGTATACTTGAATACTTCAGCGTAAGACTGATCATCTTACCTTCATGTAACAAAAATAATCAAGATACGCTGAGATTTGTGTAACAATCCAGTTTCTAATGCACCATTAAGTGCGGAAAGGGAATGATGATGAATTTATTTAAAACCGAATAATTTTGATAAAAATATACGTCATTTAAATATGATACACAATACGTTTACATAAATATTTTGTTTGTCCTGGGCTGGTATTCTGAACGGAATCGTGGGTGAAGAGATCGCTCTATTAGCGTGTAATTAGTACGTAAAAATGCGTTTCCTACGCGCGTTTTTGCGTTCAGAATACCAGTCCAGAACAGACAAAATATTTTTATAAACGTATTGCGTATAATATTTTAATAATGTATATTTTTATGGAAATTATTCGGTTTTAAAACGATTCATGATCATTCCCTTTCCGTACTTAATTCTGCATAAAATTTAAACACCTAGTTATACCTTTAATGGCTACTCCAATTATCTGAATTTCTGCATATCCGGATAACAGCTGTCTATCATAATTCCGGATAGTTGGAGTTTTACTGTATTAGGAATGATACTCCAATAAATAAAGTTAAATATTTTTTTTAAAGAATAGAAATAGTTGAAAATTACAAACATGATCATGAAAGCGAAATAGCGAGGAAGAAAACAAAAATACGTTAAATATCGCCGTAATAAAATTGTTCGTGCAAATAAAATATCAATGTAGATTTTAACATTATTATGAATATTAGATTATATGCAAGATTGTAACAAACTGATCAAGAATTTATGCGAAGAAAAAACAAATATTAGCTTTAAATTAAACTACATGTTTAATAATACGTTATAGTTATTTAGTAGTTTTTTTAAAAAACCATAATAATTCATTACAACTTTTTAGCGCTTACAGATTCACCGAGGTATGAAATCAGCTGACGAAGGTCACCCAGAAATAATAACAAAGATGGCTGACTTTTGACATTGGCGGGAGTTCGCGATGTGTCCGCGAGTGACGTATTCAAATTGAATCTTTCATAGTGTATTTTTATTAATTCGAGGCCTTTAATTGAAATCAAATATAGCAATAAAGTTATGCAAATCATATACGAGTATTATTATTAATTTGTGTCGATTCTGTGATATAAATTGTGATAATTATCCATTATTATGACGGAGAAGGATATATACAGAGAGCCTCCGTTGAGGTATTTAGGTAATTTTGTGCAATTATTTTATTATTTTTATGGTTGATATTGAAAACATGATGTTTTAGTCGCGTGTTAGTGAAGTTGGCTGATATCAAACAAGAATTACGGGCAAAATGACACACCTAACCTAACATTTTGACAAGCCGTGCTTACGTAAGATTTGTGCAATGTTAAATGATAAATTGTAAGAATTCTGACATAAATTATGTTAAAATACACCATTTTCACCATAGAATTTGATATTACTATAACTTTTCATTGATTGGCACTCATTATATGCATGTTAACTTTACGATTTACATATTTTTTCATTATTTGTTCTTTTGTTGTTTTTCTTCTTCTTTATTTATTTATTGGCTGTTTCACCTCCTTACTGGGGTGTTCTAGCCAGTGTCGACTTTTTGTTGAATTTACACGTGTGTTAGTACTATATAGAAGTTAGTGTGTTGGCATTTAATATTAAGTACGCTATACATATCGATACATAACATATTTACAACTTGATACCATTTATTTATTTGACGGACTTATGCAGTCCATTCTAACAATGGTAAATACAATTCTTATAATAAATACAAGCACTAATAAAATAAAATACAATTAAATAAAATTAAAGCTAGGACAAAAAAAAAATAAAAAATATCCGGTCTATCTTAGTGAATTTTTAAATCTATAAAGACTTACACCAAAAAAGTCCAGATCTTGTCTCGAGTTTACAATACGACACAATCGAGACATTGGTGCATGCAAGCCATAGTTTGTGCTGTGTTGATCGAGGAACAGCACATTATTATTTCGCAACTGGCGGATCGGAACATCGAATGCCACTTGTTCCAGTAATGATGGTACATCAATAAAGCCATTTAGCAAATGAAACATAAATATGGAGTCAATGTTATTTCTACGTTTTTGTAGACTTGAGATTTTTAACATTAGTCTCCCCTCTCGAGGCCGATCATCCATGCTACTTTTCTTGGCAAACGATGTTGCACCGATTCAATATTATTTATCCGGCCTACATAGAAGGGAGACCAGATCACGGATGCATATTCTAAAATATATTTACATCAAATTTTGGGTGGGGACATGAATGTTAGGAGTGTTATATGAATTGGGAATGGGATGTTGATATCAGAGAGGTCGGATAGAAACTCAGGATAACAATCATTTACGGGGTATCCTAAAAAACATAGTTTAAATCATCCTCCTCAAGCTGACATTCGCACATGGAGAGTCCCGGACATGGATTCTGAATAATATTTTGAGTTTGTCCAAATTTTTATAGACAAGGACTGGGTTCAACTCCCTGGGGAGCTGTTTATATAAATATATTACAACAGAGATGAAGAACATTTAAGAGAATGTAATATGGAAGTCTAGGCATCTACAGGGCTTATGACCTGTCAATGGCTGGTTTAAGTGGCCACTTTACACACTGTGTAACATTCACCATTCTGCCTATATTTGAACATCCATATTCCTTCAATTCTTTCATCTGTTGATGTTTGTGAAGTTAAAGAGCTGAAACCTTTATTTATGCGGGTGAAACTTAAACCAGCCTGTTCCGGACGCGTAAAATCGAATAAATTAAAATAATACAATAATTAGAAAGGATCCCCGGTAAATGTATAGAACTGATGGCTGGGCTCTCAATAAAGATAAAATGGTCACTTTCGAGCCTGGCCTCAGTATTACCGGGGAAAAATAGCTAGGTTAAAATGAATAAAATGTATAAAAATATATTATGTAAATGTCATGTTGCGCGCGTCGCGGCTGCCGACGAAATGGCCCGTACGGGCATTGAGCGCCCGTATTTACGCCACCTGCGGCCGGCGGCATGTAGCGAGTGGCGGGGAAAGATTACCCCCACCACTCCGAGGCAGCCGGCGCGGGTGGGATGGCCGACTCACGGAGCCCGACGCGCACCGCTTTATAAGGCGGTCAAATGGAAATATTAAATCAGTTGAGTTCCTAACTCTGAACAGTTCACACGTGTTTTATTCCGTTCTCCGTCCTGTTCGCCTTCCTGCACTTCGCTCTTCGCTCCGCTCTGCCTGCTGACTGCCTTCGCCTCTCTGCACCACTTGGACCGGGTGGAAAGTCCTTTTCAGGGCTATTGAGGTTGACTTGCGGTCGGCGCAGCTGTGCTCCTACCTTCCGACTTTGTCTTTGGCTCTGTCTGGGAGGGCGGCTTCCCACTTACGCCGGGAAGCTTGACTGCGGCAGACGCGGGTGACGAACCGGCGAAACTTTCATCGTGGTAACGCGTACGTTACATTTGGTCCTTCGGAGCTAAGGATCGTCGCCAGTGGTCTCCAGTCTACAACACACCTACAGCATGCCGGTCAACAGATCGCCTGTGTCGACGCGTTCGGGAACGCGTCGAGACGCCGGCACGGAGCACGAAGAGGAGCTTCAGGAGCCCCAACCGGGGTCTGTACGAGCACATCAGGAGGAGCCCCAGCCAGGGCCTTCACACGACTGCCAGGAGGAGCCTCATCAAGGACTTCTGGAGGAACAAAAGGACTCGGACGAGGAATCCGCACCCTCGGAGCGGTCCATCTCATCGGCGACATTTCGCCGACAGATGGAGGAACGCGAGGCACATCACGAGAGGCAGGTGAGCAGCCTCAACGAGATCATCGCCGCGCTGAAGGCCGCCAACGCGAGAGAGGACGCCAGACGAGACATGGCAACCCCCCTCACGCCCACCATCGAGAGGGACCTCACATCGCACGGGACGTCGGAACCGGCTCACAAGCCGCTGCCGCTGACGTCAGACGCGTCTAGGACCGACGCAGCCCTCAGTACGAGGGAGGCTGCCGCCGCACGCCACGCCGCACGCTACGCCGCTGATCCGGAGGATACCGGAGCGGCGTACATCCAGCAGCCGAGCCACTACGACAGCAGCCGGGCGAGAGACGGGGCCGCTTGGAAGCGCCCTGTCACCGACGCGGAAGCAGCCTTCAGCACAAGGGAGGCCGCCGCCGCACGCCACACCACACGCTACGCCGCTGATCCGGAGGACACCGGAGCGGCGTACATCCATCCACCGAGCCACTACGACAGCGGCCGGGTGAGAGACGGGGCCGCATGGAAGCGCCCTGTCGCCGACACGGAAGCAGCCTTCAGAGCAAGGGAGGCCGCCACCGCACGCTACGCCGCTGATCCGGAGGACACCGGAGCGGCGTACACACTTCCGCCGAGCCACTACGACAGCGGCCGGGTGAGAGACGGGGTGCCACGGAGGCACCCGGTCGCAGAGGCGGACTCCAGGACGAAGGAGGCCGCCAACACACGCTACGCCGCTGATCCGGAGGACACCGGAGCGGCGTACACATTTCCGCCGAGCCACTACGACAGCGGCCGGGTGAGAGACGGGGTGCCACGGAGGCACCCGGTCGCAGAGACGGACTCCAGGATGAAGGAGCCCGCCAACACACGCTACGCCGCTGATCCGGAGGACACCGGAGCGGCGTACACACTTCCGCCGAGCCACTACGACAGCGGCCGGGTGAGAGACGGGGTGCCACGGAGGCACCCGGTCGCAGAGGCGGACTCCAGGACGAAGGAGGCCGCCAACACACGCTACGCCGCTGATCCGGAGGACACCGGAGCGGCGTACACATTTCCGCCGAGCCACTACGACAGCGGCCGGGTGAGAGACGGGGTGCCACGGAGGCACCCGGTCGCAGAGACGGACTCCAGGATGAAGGAGCCCGCCAACACACGCTACGCCGCTGAGCCGGCCTACGCCGCTGAGCCGGCCTACGCCGCTGAGCCGGCCTACGCCGGAGCGACAAACGCACATTTACAAGGCCGCTACAATGAGCGGCATCGGGACAATGAGGCGCCACCCGCACACAGCCGAAGGGAGGACGCCGACGTACGCTACGCCGCCGGGCCAGGCGAGCCCGTAGCGGCACGTACTATACCACTGGGGGGCTACGAGTTTCGTGACCCGGTGAGCGCGTGGGTACAAGAGGGGCTACCCACGGAATACATGCCGCCGGGTGCCACCGGCGAGCCTGTGACGAAATACAGACAGCCGCCGGAGTGGCACACGTTCATGGCGAGGCAAACCGGCGCTAGGGATCTACCGCAATTCTCCGGCGACCCGCTAGAATGGCGAATATTTAAGGCGCAATTTGATCAATCGACACAGATGTGCTCCCTTACAAACGCGGAGAACATTCTCCGTCTGCAACGAGCCCTCACAGGACGGGCCAAGGCCACAGTGTCGTCTTTGCTGGTAGATCCCCGAAATGTGCCGGACATTGTGAAGATGTTAGAGGCCGCCTTTGGACACCCGGAGATCGTCGTGGACAGAGTACTGGAGCGGATAAGAAAACTCCCTAAACTGGCCGACAACGCATCCCTGGAGGCCCTGACGGACTACGCGGTCGCGATAAGAAACGTCGTATCGACCGTAGAGGGCCTCGATGGAAGCCACCTCTCCTCCCCGAAGCTTCTGTCCGAGATGACTCAGAAGCTGCCACGAGTCGAGAGGATGATGTGGATTATGTCACGAGCGGATACCGTGAGGAAAGCTACCCCCAGGGATCTGGCACTGTGGCTAGCGAGACTGACCGGTGCAATACCGAATGCGGGTTGCATCGGGATCAGCACGGAACCCGCCCGAGTGGAGAAAAGGCGTACCCAAGAAAGGCACGTGTTTCTCACTCAGGACAAAAAATGCCTGTTCTGCGACATGAGTGGACACGCATTCGGACAATGCCGGAAGTTTCTCCGGAAAACGGTAGAGGAGAGGTGGACAATTGTGCGTGCCAAGTTCGTGTGCTACGGATGCCTGGAACCGGGACACAAAACGACCACCTGTGAAGCGGCGAAGTGCGACGAGTGCCACGGGCGGCATCATCGGTCGCTACACCGCGAGAGAGTGGACAGTACGCCGAACGAGCAAGTCTTATTGACAAGGCGAACGGAAGTCCCAGTGACCTTCAAGGTAGTGCCAGTAACCTTGAAGGGCCCGCGTGGGTCAATGGAGATCCACGCACTACTAGACGAGGGTTCATCGGTAACTCTCCTCGAGGAGGATGTCGCCCGTGCAGTGGGCGCCACCGGGGCCTGCGAGGAGTTGAGACTCATCGGTGCCAGTGGGAACACGGACACGCTACAATCACAGCGTGTATCCGTAATCCTCGTTAAAGGAAACAAAGAATTTGGTGTCCAGGCACAGACGGTGCGGGTCATGGATCTGCCGCACCGCAACCGAAAGAGCACCAAGACACACGGGCCAGGCATCAAGCCGAAGATGTTAATCGGTCTTGATTACGCCACCCTAATGGTATCTACAGGCCCGCCAGTCCTACAAGAGGACGGGCGGCTAACCATCGAGACGGCCCTAGGAGCCGTCACCTACGGCGGGGCTGTGCACCCCGCCTTTGAATTACCCCCAGACGGCCAGGGTGAAAGGGACTTAGCGGAACTGGTAAAGAAGAGCTTCGCCGTTGACTCGCTAGGTGTAACCACCCTGGAACGTTGCCGCGCCGCAGATGTGCGAGCGGCGGAGCTCATGAGCAGCTCAACCACACAACTACCATCCGGACGATGGGAGACCGGTTTACTGTGGGCGAAAGACGGGGATTCTTTGCCCTGCAACCGGCAAGCAGCCATGAAGCGGCTGCACTCCCTGGAAAATAAACTACGGAAGGATCCGATACTGGCGATCGCATATCGCGCCAAGATGGCGGACTACATTGAAAAGGGATACGCCGTCAAACTAAGCCGCGAGGAGGTAGACGCCCACCATTCGCGCAAATGGTACCTGCCCCACTTCGCGGTGACAAACCCCAACAAGCCTGGCAAGATAAGGGTCGTGTTCGACGCCGCCGCCCAGTTCCAGAGGACGGCGTTGAACGACCATCTACTGACGGGACCTGACCTGCTTTCATCCCTCCTCGGAAACGTGATCCGCTTCAGAGAGGGACGAGTAGCCATCGCGGCCGACATACGGGAGATGTTCCTGCGGATAAGAATCCGGGAAGCCGACCAGCAATCGCAGCGGTTCCTATGGCGGACGCAGGACGGGCAGGAGCCCGACACGTTTGTCTTCGCGTCCATGATGTTTGGAGCGAAGTGCTCACCCAGCAGCGCGCAATTCGTGCGAAACACAGTCGCACGAGCACACGCGAAAGAATTTCCCGCCGCAGCAGAGGCGATCGAGCACAATATGTACATGGATGACTACCTAGACGCCACAGACAGCGAAGAAACAGCTGCAAGCCTGGTACGAGATGTTACCCTCGTACTCGGCAATGGCGGGTTCCGGCTCACCGGGTGGGCTTCAAACAAACCAGATGTCCTGGAAGAAGTAAAGGCCGACGACCGGGCCAATACAGCAGTCACCATAGGGGAAGAAGTAATGACGGAGCGGGTCCTCGGGATCGTATGGGATCCCAAGAGCGACCTATTTATATTTCGGCACGGAGCCGAAAGTGCAGCCATCCCGGAGCGACCCACCAAGCGCGGCATGTTGAGCGCCGCCATGAGTATCTTCGACCCAGTAGGCTTCATTGCGTGCCTCACGATACGGGCGAAGATATTGCTGCAAGCCATCTGGAGGACAAACACAGGTTGGGACCAACCGCTGCAACCGGACCACGCCGAAAAGTGGTTGGAATGGCGCGACCTGCTGGCAGCGAACGGCTGTACAATACCGAGATGCTCGCTGCAAGGGCAGAAAGAACCCGTGACACTGCACGTGTTCTGCGACGCGTCAGAGCAGGCATGCTGCACAGTGGCATACTTTGTGGGGGCCGACACCACAAGTTTCGCAATGGCGAAGTGCAAGGTGGCCCCCCTAAAGCCTCTGTCAGTGCCTAGACTAGAACTCCAGGCAGCGCTACTAGCGGCAAGGATGGCCGCCACCATAAAAAAAGAGAGTCGAGCTCTCATCACCCAAACCGTGTTCTGGACGGACTCGAGCACGGTCCTGTGTTGGCTGCGAACCGACCCACTGCGGTACAGCACGTTCGTCGCAAACAGGCTGGGCGAGATTGACGAGCTCACAGACGTACGGGACTGGAAATGGGTCCCCACCAAGGACAACCCAGCCGACATAGGGACCCGCGACAAGGGCCCACCCGACCTTGCGAGGTCGGGACTATGGTTCGGAGGCCCCGGCTTCCTGAGAAAAGGGGAAGCCGACTGGCCGAAAGAGAAGAAGTTACTACAACAACCGGACGAGAAGACGCTGGAGCGGAAACAACCCCGCCACTTCGTGGGCCACATCAGACGGACGGAGGCCCTACCCCAGGTGCAGCGCTTCTCGTCGTGGACCCGACTCGTCAGGGCGACGGCATGGGTGCTGCGATTCATCGCACGATGCCGCCGCCACGAGTCCCTACCGTCCCCAGGGGGGACCTTTGAACTTCACGCCTCAGAAACACGGGCCGCAGAAATCATGCTGCTGAAGCGGTCCCAGGAGACGGCTTTCGGAGAAGAGCTGGAGCTCCTGAGACGAAAGGCGCCTATCCCGCCGCACAGCCGCCTCCATGCAGCGGCACCCTTCTTAGACAAAGAGGGAGTCATCCGGATGGGAACGCGCATCCAAGCGGCACAGAGCTTCGCAGAGGACTGCAGCGCGCCGCCTATCATGGACGGGACCTGCCCATACACCCGGCTGCTGATCACGCACAGCCACCGGAAGGGTGGCCACCCGGGAGTCGAGAGGACGATCGCCGACCTGAGAGCCAGCTACCTCATCCTGCGACTCCGCGGGGCTGTGAGGAAGATAACACGATGGTGCCCGCTGTGTAAAATGCTGCGCAGCCGGCCCCAACCCCCGCTGATGGGGCAACTGCCTGAGGCCCGACTGGCCTTCAGGACGCCGCCGTTCACGCACTGCGGGCTTGACTTCTTCGGGCCGATGATGATCACCAACGGCCGAAGAAAAGAAAAGCGCTATGGGGCACTGTTCACCTGCCTCACCACACGCGCGATCCACCTGGAGCTAGCGTCGTCCCTCGAAAGCGACTCCGCCATAATGGCCATAAGAAGGATGGCCGCCCGCAGAGGCTGCCCACACGCGTTATACTCGGACAACGCTACCAACTTCAGGGGAGCGGACAAAGAGCTGAAACAGGCCGTAGACGAGCTCCTGGCGGACCCCAGAATGCTCGCCGAACTTACAGTTCGCAAAATTGAGTGGAAATTCATTCCGCCCTCATCACCTCATATGGGGGGAGCGTGGGAAAGACTCGTGAGATCTGTAAAACGAGCCCTCCACGCAACCCTCAACGAGCAGGCTCCAAGAGAGGAGACCCTCAAAACCATATTGGCTGAAGCAGAGTACACCGTGAACAATCACCCGCTCACGCATGTGTCAACCAAGCCCAACGACGAAGCACCGCTGACCCCGAACCACTTCTTGCTCGGGTCAGCCAATACACAGCCAACTCTGGCATATTATAACAAAAAGGAAGAAGGGGCCTGCCTTCATAAGCAATGGAGGATCGCCCAGAAAATGGCCGACATGTTTTGGCGCCGATGGCTGAAGGAGTACCTTCCCACCTTGGCGCACAGGAAGAAATGGCGCGAGCCCGCGCCTCCAATACAGGTCGGGGACCTCGCGCTCATCATGGACCCAAATCTGCCGCGGAATTCTTGGCCTCGCGGCAGAGTCACCCGTGCAGAACCAGCAGCTGACGGACAAGTACGAGTCGTCGAGGTGCGGACCACCAACGGCACCTACACCAGACCAGCGGTGAAGATCGCCGTACTAATGAAGGAAGAGGAACAACGCGCCCAGCAGGAAAATAGTACAGACTAGCTGCACGGGGGGAGTGTTCCGGACGCGTAAAATCGAATAAATTAAAATAATACAATAATTAGAAAGGATCCCCGGTAAATGTATAGAACTGATGGCTGGGCTCTCAATAAAGATAAAATGGTCACTTTCGAGCCTGGCCTCAGTATTACCGGGGAAAAATAGCTAGGTTAAAATGAATAAAATGTATAAAATATATTATGTAAATGTCATGTTGCGCGCGTCGCGGCTGCCGACGAAATGGCCCGTACGGGCATTGAGCGCCCGTATTTACGCCACCTGCGGCCGGCGGCATGTAGCGAGTGGCGGGGAAAGATTACCCCCACCACTCCGAGGCAGCCGGCGCGGGTGGGATGGCCGACTCACGGAGCCCGACGCGCACCGCTTTATAAGGCGGTCAAATGGAAATATTAAATCAGTTGAGTTCCTAACTCTGAACAGTTCACACGTGTTTTATTCCGTTCTCCGTCCTGTTCGCCTTCCTGCACTTCGCTCTTCGCTCCGCTCTGCCTGCTGACTGCCTTCGCCTCTCTGCACCACTTGGACCGGGTGGAAGTCCTTTTCAGGGCTATTGAGGTTGACTTGCGGTCGGCGCAGCTGTGCTCCTACCTTCCGACTTTGTCTTTGGCTCTGTCTGGGAGGGCGGCTTCCCACTTACGCCGGGAAGCTTGACTGCGGCAGACGCGGGTGACGAACCGGCGAAACTTTCATCGTGGTAACGCGTACGTTACACAGCCATTGACAGGTCATAAGCCCTGTAGATGCCTATACTTCTATATTACCTTATCTTACATGTTCTTTATCTCTGCTGTAATATGTTAATATAAACAGCTCCCCAGGGAGTTGAATCCAGTCCTTGTCTACAAAAATTTGGACAAACTCAAAATATTGTTTGCTATAAATGATTTATTTCTATTTTAACTTGGCTGTACACTGCCCTTATGCTCATACCGAAAACACCCCTTTGCAGTGAGCATAGGGCCACCTTAATTGCAAGCTCATTGTTGTATTGATGGGGTAAATGGAGCTGTGAATCCACCACAAAAATAAGACTATAAAATACTCGACTCACCCTTCATCGGCTTTGATGAACTCGTCGCTGAAGAGATCCATGGCGTGTTGCAGGGTACGCAAACGAGGTCGGAGAGTCCTTCCGGAAGGTCGTGAAGGACCGCTACGTACACCTCAGCTACGTGTTGGCCTTCGGATACGTCCTCGCTGACACTGTGGACAAGGCCAAGAAAGCGCATCGCGTAAGTTTCACTCATACATAAATGTTATTTTTAAATTAACACAGTCTTTTTTCGCAGATTCTTATATAACAGAATGGTCACTACTGAACGTCAAAAGCAGTATAAATTAAATATAATTTTTTATACTTGTTATGTGACAAAATCAAAAAGCATAGATATCTGGGGTAATGTTTTGAACACCAATACCATTCATAATAAAATAACACCTTCTGTTTGCTCCATGATCGATTTTCCTGCTACTTTTTGATGGTGTAGTTGGCTTTATGTGAAAGGGGCTGTACATAAAACCTTCATTTATGTAAAAAAAAAAAAAAAAAATAATTTGCGACATAACACCTTTATCCACTCATGTCTTCAATTGAAAGGTATTTTTAGACGTTGCCTAGTAGGTAAAATAATTCAGCCAGATGAATCTCACGCATATCAATAAAGTTTTCAGCTCTACCTAATTGTAAAACGAACTCCCTCTATAAACATGAGGATCTCGCTCTAGTAGAGGTAGAAACGATACATAGAAAACCGCAGTATCTATATATTGTAGTGTCTAGAGTCGATTATTGTAATGGTATCTATGCAGAATCTACCAATGAACAAAATGACTAGCCTACAATCTGTATTAAATGCCGCAGCGAGACTTATTTTCGGAATCTAAATTCAGTCATATCACTCCACTACTTCGGGAACTGCACTGGCTACATTTTCCACAGAGGGTCGAATACAAACTCTGTTGGCTTATGTATAAGTCACTGCACAACTCTGCTCCGGAATATCTAAGGAAACTATGCATTCCAGATGAACTAGCTGACAGGCGTCTCACGCTTAGATCAGCTACGTCTACAGCGAGAGGAAAAGTTATTATATCTCTACGCAAACAGCGCACTAAATTTAGTGAACGCGCATTTGCGGTCGCAGGCCTATGGCGTGGAATGCTCTCCCAGCAGAGGTGCGAGGCTGTGAAAGTGAAGTGATGTTTCGGAAAAAACTTAAAACCCACTTGTTCTCTAAATCATTTGAATAAATCTGTAGCATGTGACAGCAAAATAAATTGTTTTAATTAAATTACGAGTTTAAAAGCTTCAATTAAATTCATTTAACAATAA
>NW_028279556.1:0-30087 GCF_059751315.1 Micrasema longulum | reverse complement strand
TCTAGTAAATTGATGAATAAAAGATTTATGCTCCTTAGTTCTTTTTTACATTTAATATTGAAGATTTTAATATCTACGAACACACACAGCGCAAAGATCTATATTTCTCTGAAAACCGCAAGTAAATCGGTAAAGCCGTTTTAGAGGAGTTCAGTGACATCACACGTACAGAGGAATTATATATATATATATATATATATATGAAAATGTAGAAAACATATTGTTCTAGATTCGCTTACAACAATCACCACGTTTCTTACATACTAAATATTTAAATTTATTATGTACGAGTAAGACTTCATATTAAAACAAGTTATGCAGTTAGGATTGCATTTGGTGCATAACTGCACTCTTGAAATCATTTCGTGAAGGTCACAAATGCAAACATCTTAGAAACCTAGTTTCATTAATATACGTCATATCGTATAGTTAGATTTCGTCTGCGTCCGGACGAATGAAAAATACAGTTAAGTTGGTGAAATTGAATCGGAAACCTAGGCCGCGATTATAAGGGAAGTTGCCGGAGCTGTCTTCAATCGTAGACACAGTTACATCGAATTTTCCGTACGAAAATATGTATATTTGTTCAAAATATGAATTGTCTTAGTCGTGATACTGATTTTTGATAAGTTTCAAAACTTCTCATTGTAATACGGGTCCTGTAGCTCAATCACAAATAACTATCGACGTGCTATAAGCGACGTGATAACAATTTTTCATTATGGTTGTTTATCGTATTCGCGATCACAATGGAGCATTCGTGAACACCTTATATTAAATGTCAACATATTTACGTTTCGCGACGTATTGACTGCTGCGCAATCACATTGTTGAATTTCACCGGCGTAAATACGGAAAATATTCCAAAACTGTTGTTTTTATTTATGAAAATAATATAAAATTGCATTCAGCCGGCGCGGCGGTTAGCAAGCCAAATGTCGAGGAAAGCAGTCGCCATAGTAATTGTGATTTAATTTTCACTTTTCTGTATTAGAAACTCCTTACTATTTTGCAAATGCAATATATTGTATTATTTTTTATAGTAAACGCCGATTTCTCGCCAATGAACTGTATTTATTTACGAGGAAAACAAAAAACAAACCGACACTAGTTTTGACTTAGAGATTACACACGCGTTGACTTATGACTGCGATAACTTAAGCATGTTCGTTATTAACAAATTACAACAGGGATGGAGAATATCTTAAATAAGGGAAGTCTAGACATTTACAGGGCTTATGACCTATCATTGGCTGGTTTAAGTAGCCACTTTACACACTGTGTAACATTCACTATTTTGCCTATGTTTGTACTGTAAATGCCTAGACTTCCATTTTCCCTTATTTAAGGTGTTCTCCATCCCTGTTGTAATTTGTTAATCTTAATGTCTCCCGAGGGGGTGAAATCCAGTCTTTTGTCTACGAACATTTGGATGAACTCAAATATTGTAATGTTCATTATTGTTCATTGTGTTCGCTCAAATGCTTAGCATGTTATTAAGCTCGTCGATAGTTATTTGTGATTGAGCTACTGGGGTGCCATACTGAATCTTCTTGTGGGGGTTGAGAAGATTTCTGCTGTATTTAAAGTGGGGATTTACTTTTTAAATACAACTACATTTTGCTTCATATATAGCCACACTAATGATTAAACGTGAAATTACGAAAAATAAAAAGTTTTATATTTGACATTTCATAGTTCGAGATTGAAAAACTGTTAAAAAAACGGAAAACAACGAATGCGGGTTGGTCAATTCAACCTAATCTCAGTCAAAGTAAACTGTTTGACTGTCATCATCCGTTTCCGGGCAGCCCAGTCATTATTTTGGGAATCGCAGTAATTTGCTGTCTTTATTTTTTTTCTGAAATTTTGAAAGTGATTCGGATTACATTGATTCGGATAGTCGGAAATCGAATAATTAGAGTTTGACTGTATATTATAAAACAATATAAATATTTTAGTAGGTAAAAACAAAAAAAAAACTGATTTTATTAGCAATTTAGCTGAAGTAGGTAATAAAGCACAATAAAAGTTTGATGGGTAAACATTATACCAGGTTTATAAGTAAGCTTTGTAACATATAACCTAGGAGCGAAGAAGAGTGCATGTCTCTGTCCTAATCTTATAATTTCCGCAATCGAAGAACGAAGGCCTGGCAATCCATCTATGTCGAATGAGAACGTTCTTGTTTCTGATCACCAATCACTCGACCACTAACTCACAGCGGTACTATAATAACTGCGAGCCAGTTTTATTACATTACATTAGACGTGCATACTGCACTTGCCTACGAATATATGAATTAATGTAATTATAATACAAAGCAAAGAAAATTAAAATAAATAATAACATATATACACATAAAGAATAAAAATACTGCGAAAAATAATCCAAAAAATAAAGTTAAAAACACTTTCACATAATGGAAAAGAAACTACATATATTATGTAGTTAATGACGCGGTCAGCTGTGGCTTGCGCTATGATGTTACCCGGTACCACCCCTAAAAACTGGAACCTTTCACAAAATACTCCGGTTATTTGAAACAAAAAAACTTTGAATTTCTACAAAGAAGATTTTAAGAATTTAAAGTGGATGATTGGTGTCAAAAATAAAATATTTAATGTTTATTTTTATTTAATTTCCAAATTATTTGCAATTTGGACTTCTAGATTTTATATTTAGCTAGGTAAACAAATAAAACTTTATAATCTTTGCTTGTAAGAATAAAATTGTAATTTAGAGAAAATACCTTTGATATTTTGCAATTACCTGGTCTACATATTTTAATTAGCAATAAACAGTGATTATTTAAATTTTGAATACTATTTTTTTATCTCGATTCTTCACACATCTTGTGTGAAGGTCAGACATAATTATTGACATTTTGGAGAGATTCACATCTTTACTGGTTGAGCGACACTGGCGTATGCTGGATTTGATCTGCATTTATTTGTTCGGCAAATATAATATAATCCAGAAAACAGAATAGCAACATCGAAATCAAATAATTAGAAAAAAGTATTCAACAATGTTTTGAGTATGTCTAAACGTTTGGAGACAGGCGGGATTTCCTCCATATGGAGTTACTTAGATTTAAATTTGTTGCAACAGAGAGGGAAAACATTTTTGAGAAGAGAATATGGAAGTCTAGACATTTACAGGGCTTATGATATGTCATTGGCTGGTTCAAGTGGCTATTTATTTATTTAGACTTGGGAAAAAAACCACAGTTTTTACATATATAGTATACAGAAAATAAGAATATATGTAAACGAAAATTGTGAAAACAGTCAGTATAAATTTTCCACAGTGATGTAAGCTATTGATTTAGTACATTATCGGCATCAAAATAAATGCAATTAAAAAACGTTAGGCACTTAAAAGTCGCAAATAAAATAAATATACATATATTTATGTGCAGTAATAAAAATAAAGTAAACAGAAATAAGATAAATATAAATTTAAAGAATAAGAAAAGAAGAAAAGTTGTATAAAAATAATGTAAAAGGTACAAAATATAATATTAAAAATACTATACACACTGTGTAACACCATTCACCATTCTGCCTACTACCAGATTTTCATATTCCCTTCTTAAAAATGTTTTCCCTCTCTGTTGCAACAAATTTAGAACAAAGTATCGCTATGTCTAAAACAATATTAAAGTAGCAATTATACATAGGATACTCGTATGAGTAGGTAAGAATTTTGAGGAATTGGTATCTGAATATTGTCTCTCTGGCATATGCCTCCTCGATGCAGTGCGACAAATACAATTGAACGATGAATGGACTGATTTTGGTTGACAGAAAATTGAACAGATTTTAATGATTTTTTTAAGAAAGAGTTCCATCAGAATACGATTTTCTGTGTCGGTTTATGTTCCATATTTGTATACAGTACGTCCGAAGACGGCAGATAAAACAGCGCGCTTTTTTGGGTTTTTAGACAGTCCTAGATCCCAAAAGAAACAATTTATCAAAAGAGCAAAACGATAGACACGTTGGTGGTAAAAATCTATGGTTTGTAAAAAAAACATTGCTTCGGCGCCATAATCCAGGGAGAAAATATGGGACTTCGTTTATATGAAGAAAAATAAGACTGCTAATCCAATATGCAGAATAACAGAAGCGTTTACATTGAAATAATAATTGAGATATGAATTAGTGTCCTGATGAAGAGACGGGTACTTCTCGAAACCGGTAGACATAAAAAGTCGGAAAGTGGTTAAATACTAATATTTATTAAGATTAATTTAATTGTTTGAACATAAAATTAATGCTTTAAATATAAATTATTTATTATTTATCTTTAATTTTATCGCCAAAGTAAAATAAAGTTTTCCGTATGAAAAATAGAATATGAAAACATTTTTAATTACGGGTTACCGATGAAAATACTTTTCATTTTTATACAAATGTACACATTTTTTAATTTAAATATAGATTTTACTTTATACCGAGTAGCGTTTGTAATCGCGGCCCTGGACTGATACTCAAAACGAAAGACCTTTCTCCTCTTCTTTTTACTTCCCTCTTTACCCTCCCTCTTCTAATAGTATAGTGTAGATATTAAGTCAATTATTATTTCTTAAAAAATTCTTATGTTTACCAATATTTTGTTTTATAATGAAAACATTCTATTGTACCAACAATCTGTTCATATACCACTGATTTTTTTCAATTGAACGGTTTGGGTAGTTGGGAAGAAATCGCCCTAAGGCAATATGTCCGCCCTTATGCATATGTTTGTGAACTGTGTTTGTATATAAAGTTTTTAAATAAATAATTAGACTGATCACCTTACCTTCATGAAACATATGCTAGAAATAAGCTGCATTTGTTTCAGAAATGGAGTGCCCTATGCACCACTGGGTGCGGAAGGGGAAAGGATAAAAAAATATTGAATCTAATTGATAAATGAGTTAATAATTTAATTTATTTATACTTTTACAATATTTGTATTCCTTTTTTGTACATAATAATGTTCCCGGGGTGTCCCATGCCGAGGGGAACATTTTACAACAAGTAAAACATGCCTTAAATTAGTTATTTAACAAAGTTAACATTATTATAAAATAAAAACGTAATAAATCTAATTAACCTAATTATCATTAACATAATAAGCAATATAAACTAAAATAATCATAAAAAACATAACAAATTTCTATAGACCTGTAGACTGGGCAGCTTTGCAATATATATTTTTTCTTTAAGGCTATTGCGCTTGTGGAGAAATCGAATTTTATATGCTTATCATACGAGTAAGTATTATTTTTACCGACATCTACCGTGGTAAAAGGTAAACTAAAAACGCGTTCATATTAATGCAAGAGAAATCTTTGCATAATTAGAGCTATACATAACATAGTCTACCTTAAAATTAATTTATTAAAAAACATTACTACGTGCGCGTTGTATGCATAAAGCATAGCGATAGATAGTTTTAATTATTATTTTCTAGATGGCGTTAGCGTTCAACATAGAACCGTCACTGAAAAAATATTTACGCTCAAATACTACACGTATGTTATAAAGTCACATATGGCAGATTGAAGAGTTTAAAGAACATGGAAGAATAATGAATTTTACAATGAGAATATTCAGTTCTACGTTAAACTAGATATCATTTACGTTCGGTAAAAAATAGACTATTTAATTGTACTGTGATGTTTCTCAAAAATGTATGAAAAACAAAATGAAAGACTTTACGTCTCTAGTTTTCCAAAATTAACCAATGACAGAGTGTTGTGACGGATTTCTGGTTTTAGGGAAGCTAACTCACCAGTCAGGACAACTCACCGAAGAGAACTTGTGACGGCACAAGCGGAGTAATTTCAAAATAACAAAAATTTTAAAAATCACATATTTATATTTTTTCAATTTTGGGTTAGTTTGATACGAGTAGTTTATTAATGAATTTTTTTTTTTTTTTTAAATCACTCAACTTCCTGATTATTATACGTTTTTAATCATTTTCTTTTCCTATTTCCGCTTCTAAGTGACGCATGTGGACAAGCCTCTAGGAGACCCTTATGCCAGCCAGCACTCTTGCCTCCTTCCGTGTCAATCCCGCGTCCCTTAGTTCCTCAGAATAAAGCCAAAAGATCGACGAACCCAAAATTATTATTTGTAAATTTAAATAAAAAAATAAGAAAACAGTCAATGAAAACTCTTGAGATTGTAGGAATTAATGCATGTTGATGCATGGGAGTTCCTACCCAGTTGGAGGTCGACAGAAGAGAACGATGTCGAGGGATGAAGTGTATTGATTACATGATGAATAAATAGAGTAACAGAGAGTGTAACTGCGTAGATGTTTTACGTAGAATCACTAAGCATTAAACTCGACTATATGTTGGAACTCACCGTGGCTGTCCGAACTACATGTTGTAACTGCAACATATATTATGAATTGAGTAATTAAACTACATGTTTTAGCAGATTGAATGTTTTATCTGACCGTTTAACTAAATGCGTAACTAATTGTTAATATGGAATAGTTGGATGGGGATGTGCAAATGACATACTGATCAAGCAAATAATAATTGCACAAAAAGCTTTAATAAAAACTATCTTCAGAGTCCCAATTAGAACTAGCTCCCTCGGTATATTTGAAAATCAAAATGTAAAATCTATGAAACAACTTTATGCAAAAGCTCTGTTACTATACGGACATAAACATTATTCTATACCTTCCGTTACAAATACAAGAGTTACTAGTTACCAGTGGCGAGCCGTGATTTATTTTATAGGTAATCTATTAAAAATGTTCATTAATTTGTACTACATATAAGTACTTACATAACATGTAAGTAATGTAATTATAAATTACTATTTTTTTGTAATTCTGTGAAAATCAACTCAAACAACAATTATTATTAACCACGCGATAAACGTAGTTTTATTCTACACTATTTTAATACAATACTTGCACAAAAGTTTATTAACAAATACCACAATGACATTCCGCAGATATTTCCATTATGATCTGTCATTGACAGCACTGTCAAGACTTGAGCACTGGCCGATTTCTTTAAAAATGAATAATGCCTAAAACGGCCACTGCGAACGCCACCTGTCCTATGTGATACATAATATGTCAACGGTATCCCATCAAAGAAAAATAGTCCTTCGGAAATAATGTTCGAAATATTCTAAAGATATTTGTAATCTGCAAGTTTGTTTTAGTACTAAAAAAACCAACTTGGGTTAAAGACGAAAAATACAGTGTACTTTTTTGTATGGAAGAATAAGCTGAGGTAATCGGCTAGTTTCATCGTTCAGTAAGAATGGGCTGGGCGCGCTTCATTGATATTTTTTGTAGAAAGATAAAAACAGTGATTTATAATAAATGACAATTACTTTTTTTTTCCCCATAAACATGGTTGCTATAAATTATTATTATTAAAAGTTAATTATAATGGTAAGCTGTGCATAATCGCTTACTTTGACGATTCGCCCCTGCTAGATACTCCACCCTAATGCTGCAAAAAAAATCATTCAACCTTCGGTCAAATAGGATTGGCCTACTACTCGGTTAAAGTGTACAATCTACTTCCATTATCCATAAGGACAATTAGTAAGTTCTCACAGAATAAAATTGCTATTTAGAAATGGATAGTGGAGGTGGGTTGCACACGGGTCGATGAGTGGATCAAGCCAAATAGGTAAAAGGTGTGTACTGTTTATGAAATTTGTTCTATTGGTCTATATAAATTGGTTATGTTTTTTATAATTATTTTAGTTTATATTGTTTATTATGTTAACGATAATAAAGTAAATTGGATTAATTACGTTTTTTTTATTATTATTATAATATTAACTTTGTTTAATAGCTAATTTAAAGCATGTTTCACGTTTTGTAAAATGTTTCCCTCGGCACGGGACACCCCAATGAGGGAACATTATTCTGTATAAAAAAAGATGGCAAACAATGTAAAAGTATAAATAAATAAATAAATTATATATTCAACAATGTTTGATTATGTCCAAATGCTTGCAGACTGGCTGGATTTCCTCCCAAGGGAGTTGTGCATGCCCTGTAAATGCCTAGACTTCCATATTCCCTTATCAAAAATGTTTTCCCTCTCTGTTGAAATCAATTTAAATATGAACAAATCCCTAGGGAGAAAATCCAGCCAGTCTGCAAGAATTTGGACATAATCAAACATTGTTGAATTACTACCTGGTAAAAGAAGAAGTATAAAAAATGGAAAATTGTTTTCAGGCGTTGCCTAGTAGGTGATTTGGTTCAGCCGGATGAATCTCACCCACGTGATAAAGATTTCAACTCTTTTACTTCACAAAAGTCAACAGATGGAAGAGTTGAGGAAATGTGGATGTTCAAACATGGGCAGAATGGTGAATGTTACACAGTGTGTAAAGTGGCTACTTAAACCAGCCAATGACAGGTCATAAGCCCTGTAAATGCCTAGACTTCCATATTTCCTTATCAAAAATGTTTTCCCTCTCTGTTGAAATAAATTATATATTGTCCAGTGTTCACTTTACTTCCTAGTGGGAACTTGGTTTTATGAACTACTTCCTTGGTTGTCAGCGATTTCAATATGGTTGATATCCGCGCATGTCAGCAATAATTAGTCATCAGTAATTTAGATGTGTTGGTAATCAATGGTTTACACACAAGAAATGTGTGATTTCTTTTCTGCATGACCCTTAATACGATAGTAAGTCAACAGACAGTGGGCATTCATTTCCTAGTAAACTTGAAGTCCCCACAAGCTTTTTAATTGCCTTAATATCTATATTTTCCTTTCTCGAAAATGTTTTCCCTCTCAGTTGCAACCGGTGTAAATCTTTATAACTTCATGGGGAGTTGAATCCATCCTTGTCTACAAAACTAAGAAAAAATAATGATATTGTTCATTGTAGGCAGGTTTCTTTCAAAACTCAGAATTGGAAAGTGTTATTTACTCGATTAAGCTAATTACAAGCTTTAACATCATGGTAACTTATCTTGTTGAAGATTTATATTAATTAAATTTCGTAATGACTAGTTTTGCTGACTGCTCGTGAGTTCGCGAATCAGATAATACCAATAGTATAAATCACTTTTTTAGCTTGTATAAATTATGTTATACAATAAAATTCTTCCAAGTAATGAAATAGCGCTAATTAATATTTTTTGTAAACATATTACCTTCAACAGAGATGGAAAACATTTTCGAGAAAAGAATATAGATATCTAGGCATTTGCAGGGCTTGTGAAATGTCATTGGCCAGTTAGAGCGGCCTCAATGGATGAAAGAATCGAAGAAATATTGATTTTCAAAGAAAGGTAAAACGGCGGTAAATAGTATGCAGTGGTAAAACGGCAATTTTAACCACCTAATGACTTGGATAAGCTCTGTAAATGCCTAGACTTCCATATTCTCTTATCTAAAGTGATGCCGTTGAATGGTCGATATTAGTTTTAACCTTTTGCTAAAAATATGATTTAGAAATTTAATATTTACGTCCGAAATATTATTTCTAAAAAACAAACAATAGTCTTAATTCCTTAAAAATGGCTTTGAACTAAACTTTTTATTTTTTACATGTCAGCAATCGTATTATTTAACTTATTTAAGCTGAGCAGATGAGGCAATACCTATACACATTATATGTGAACGAAATGCTTAACATCATAATTAAAGCCGCATCTTTGGGGGACCACTGGTTAAATCAGCTCACCCCCTATCTAATTGCCCGGTACTTGACGGATCTGGGCTTAGAGGGGGAGATTTGGCAAAATGAGAACTCCCACCCTCCACAGAGTTGCTAGGCTCCTCAAAGAACCGGGCTTGGAGATTGAGAACTATTCACGGGATCCGTCACGATAGATATTCACAGATCATTGTGACTTCAGTAGCTTATAATATAGTATTTTAGTCTTATTAAACTTAAAGTATATTTTTAGCAGAAACTTTTTTTTTGTTTTAATATAATGTTTTTTTAATGACGCGATTTTGAAAGGACGGTATTTTAAAATGCCAAAATAGTTTACTTTTCTTACTTTTTATCAGACTACAGCTTCGAATGAGCTAGCAACTTTTAGTAATAACAAGCTTATGGCTAATAGAGTCACCCATACGAAGAAAACCCATTTCTATGAATATTTTAAACACAAAATTAGTTACAATTTACAGAACTCCAACGGACCGTAGGTACTCGGGTCGAAAATTGCAAGCCCAAACCGAAACAGTCCGTTACGCGTTTGTTGTTAAACTGAAAACCGAACCGAAAATTTGGACCGCTTTTGTTCTACGCGATAGAGCTAAAGGGCTTGTCTAGAGGTATTAGTCTAAGGCTGACATCCATTGATATCGGATGTAAATTTGGCGTTTATATATAACCCCTTTGTACGACGTTTATAAAATCTTCGTATTTTTACCATAGAATATCCGTTTTGTTTGCCATCTACTACGCTATGATTCATTCCCACTTATCATATCTATTTTGTTTTGCCAGCAAAAATCAGATCTCAGAAATAAAAGTTCTTCAGAACACAGCTCTGAGAAACATTCTTGGACTGAAATGGAATTTCCATGTCAAGGAAAGATATCCTTATATTTTTCTATATCGGTAGATACCGACAGACAAAAATACTTCCTTTCAAGGTGATGCCACTGCATGACATAACCAATACTATCTTAAAATCATAAACTTTTCTGCTCACACAAATTTAAAATCCAGATATTCACAATTACAATACGCGTTACTCAGGGAATCTTCATGTGTCTAAGTTTCGTTCAACAAAGTTTGGCAGAAGGTTTCTGGAAAATATTGGCCATTCCGAATTTAATAAACTGCGCGATGAGCTAAAACACGTAAAGTTGAATAGAAAATCCAGAAGTGTCGCAGTTAAAAAATATTACTTAAATCTTTTTGATAGTGATAGTTATTAATGTAATTTATATAAATGGTGTAAAATACTGTGTTTTATGTTTCTTATTTAATGTTTTCTTACTATTTCGGATATGTTAACTATGTATTGTCACAAAAATGTTTTTTTTATGTGCAATCCCAAATGAGTTTTTTAATAACTTCTGGGAGTATAATATGTACTTTTTATATTATTTTTTATTAATAATATTAAAAATAAAAAAAATCACTTATTTTTGCGAATGAAGAAGTCTAGAAAGTGCTACGGAAAATTAGGTACAAAAAATGTTTTCTTATGCACGGTAAAAATTAGAACATTTAATTGTTGGGCGAAGTTTCTCGAAAATGTACGAAAAGATTAATAAATAAGGTTTCAATGAAAACAGACTACTCTGAACGACGTCACTAGTTCTTCCGAATCAACTAATAATAGAGTGTTGTGATAGATTTCCGGCTTACGGAAAGCCAACTAACCAATCAACAGAAATCACCGAACAAGAACTTGAGACGTCATAAGCGGAGTAATTTAAAAACTTTGAAAACCCTTTGAGTATTAGTGGTATGATTTTTTCGCCATAAATAAGAACATTTTTTTTTTGTCTTAGTTTGATAGTTTACTAAAGTAAAGACAAATAAATAATCCCGAAATTAAAGCTGAGTAAGGTTAGCACATCGTTTCTGGGGCACTGCGTACGCTTCTACAATAGAATACCCGACAATGCCCTAATTCTGATGGAAAATAAATATTTTTTTTTTATAAAAGGCGTACTTCTAAAAAAGGCCTATTGTTGACTAAATGAGGACATGGAAGATAGCAATATATGGAACTGACAATATTATTTTATTCGTATTAATTTGATTGTTTTTTTTAGAATGTGTAGTTTTTTATTGAAACCTGACTATCTCATTGTGTTTTTTTTTATTCATTTAAATATTAACTTTCAATAACTGTATAAGTTATACCTACATTGAAAAATAAAATAAAATATTAACAAATGAAAGAAAAAACAACCCACTTTTTCATTACCTCTTACGATTACACTTACATGTATAAATATTTTAGTATTTATCCTACGCAGCCCTAATCGTTTTACATAGGTAACTCTACTCTTACTAACACTGTCTTAAAATTGATTTAAAATAAAAATAGTTTTGTTATTTTTTTATTTTGAAAAATCTTGAATTACTCTTTTGCAAAATTTACTTTATGATGCTTCAGTCATTAACAATTTTTACTGTCGCACTTTTTTAATGGTTTTACGACCAGACTTTTTTATTATGCATAGTTTTATTGACGCATATGTAAAAATGCTTATTTTTACGCCACGCATTGCTTTTGGTGTGGTGTTAGTATTTTTCAATGACTAAACAGAGAAAGTGGAATCATTTTGATGATCTCGACAACGAAGTAGAAAGGAAAAGAAGTAATATGTGTTTTAAGTTAATTTAATTATGTAGATTAACTTAGCCAAATGATCGCCCGAACAAACAAATGACCAGAGAGATTTATATAGAGAGATAGTCATTGCTCTTTGTTTTGTGTTATTTTTAAAATCCTTATGGCTCTAGATTTCTTATCGAATAAATGTCAGATTAAAATTTTTGTTCAAAGAAAAGCTATTAATTGTGAATTAGTTACACGTTTGCAAAAAGCGGTTATTAAGTCATTAAAAAAAATCGAAATATAATTATGAATCTATCATTATTAAATACGTATACGTAGGTAAACAGTATAAACGTAAAATGCGTTTTTAATAAATCCGTAATGGAAAATAAAGCTGAGGATATTTATTATTAATTTCAATGCCGATCAAATCATTAGGCATTTTTATTTATTTATTATAAAGTATTTAAACTAGGCAAACAGTGGATGTAATTATAAATTTATTTATGGTGATTTTTAGTTACTGCAGCGGCAGTGGGCCGGGGGCCGCCATGGCGCCGGGGCGGGTCCCCCAGCGCGCCCGCAACGGGGCGCTCGCCCTCCACTATGCGGCCGCCAGGGGATGTTTAGACTGCGTCAGGCTTCTCGTGGACTCCACCCCCGACATTAGGTGAGTTATTTCACCTGTATACCAATATATTGATTACATTAGAGTAGTAAATTACTTCACGTTACATCACATTAATTCACGTTACGTCACGTTAAGTCAAGTAATTTCACGTTGTTGCTTCACGTCACGTCACGTCACGTCACGTCACTTCACGTCACGTCACTTTGCGCCACATACATTTTATTTTGTCACTATGCCATAAAAATATACGTTCGTATTTCGAATATCGTTCGTCATAGTCTTTCAAGCTTTTATATTCTTTGTGTAGGTAAGTAATTTGTAGGAAAGAAATTGTATTTATTTAATATTTACTTGCGCATAATAACAATACTGATATTTTTTAATTGTTTGGATAAAATCTACGATAAATGTATTAAAATTTGTAATTAAAAATGGACCACTGATGCTGGGTTATCATTTACAAATCATCTTAAATTATAAGGGCACGTTTGAATAGACAGATTTCGTTAAAAAAAGAGAAATAAGAGAGACGCCTCCGTCGTGCATTGTTGAAGATGCCTGACTCACACGCGGAAGGTTTCGAGTTCAATTTCCCGTAAGAACACAAAAATTAAACGTGACTATTCTGAAGCCTTGATGATCTGTGCTGTAATTCACCACTATTATTAGGGCTCCTGGCCTACGGCGGAGACCAAATAATTATTTAATTAAAAACAGGAAATTATATAATCAAAACTTACTACATTAAAGAAAAACTGTGGTGTCAAATAAATGTGCAAAAACTTGATGTAATTTGCAGAAATCAGATAATATGCATTACTCAAAACATTTTCTATCCTACATAACCTATTTCGGGTCATGGCTTTGTCCAAGAAACGTCATATCTCCACTCTCCCTTCAGTAGCCTCTGTCAAGTTCCTGATGCCCGAGGTGCGGTAAGACTTATTCACAAAATTTTACTACCTCAGTTTAAAGATACAATTAGATCAAAAATATTTTGCGGTTCTTAGGGCAAGTACTGTGAGCTGGTCAAAATAGGTTTTTGTAACGTTTAGATTTGGTCTGTTTTAAGACAAGTCTTGCCTCATCTTTCAAAACACCGTCCATTATACCTGTACGCTATATATAGTGACCCAGTTATGCTATCACGGCAGTAGTTACTGGACCGATTACCTGAAGCGGTCCAGTTAAGATCATTACTACTCGTAGTTAACTTGGTCAAGTGTATGTAGATCTTGCAGTTCAGAAATGAACACCACACGGCGGTCGTAATTATGTCTGATTATGATTACCTTGCAAAGGGTGACGCGAATGTTTAAACACAGTCCTAAAATGACGTAGTTTCATCTTAATAATAATTCCCTTTCCGCATCTTATGATGTATATGGCATGTATTGGCTACATCAATCGCAACGTATCTTGATCATTTTTGTTTGATAAACGTAAGATGATCAGTCTCACGCTCAGGGCTGGTATTCCGAACGCGTTTACAGCGCGCTATAATCCGTATTTAGTACGTAAAAACGCGCTATACCGCGCTATAATTTCGTTTGGAATACCAGCCCAGGTGCCGGTATACGGATTATTAAAATATTCTAATGTAAAAAACCCATTTTAAAATAAACATTTCGTGTCAATCATGTCAGGAATCAAACCCGAGACCTCTTGCATGGTAGGCAAACGCGATCACTGCACCACGAGGCCGATAAAATGTAGTTTATAATCTAATTACTATGCGTCATATTTTTTACAACAGATTCGACAAGAAAGAAAAAAAATATTTTTTGGGAAATGTGGAAGCCTCTACTGTGTTCATTATTACTGAAATTTCTAAATGAATAAACAAACCAGCCACGTGATATACGAGAGAGAATGGACCATTTCATACGTATCTTCCAAATACACACAGCACGGTAAAATTAGGGTGGATTGACATAAATTATGTTATTTTGTATTTATTTAAAATTTATTTATCGGCTACTTTTCGGTAAACATCTTGCAAACGAAATCTAGTGGCAGCCTCATGGTGTATTTGTTATTACGTTTGCCTGGCATTAAATGGATAAATAATTACATAACATTACATAACAATCCACCCTATATAATTTTATCATGCCTTGTGAATTTTTTCCTTGGTATAAATCGGACCAATACCGTGGTATTACGTAGTGGGCTTGTGGATTGCATGTATTTAGCAGTCCAGTCTCCGTGAATATATTTTAGGCATTTATAGAGCTAATTCATTTTTTATTTTACTTTAAAAATATTTGTGCATTATTGGCTTATTACCAAATGGCAATAAAAGGTTATAAATTAATTTTTTACCTCTTCCTTCATATTATCTAAGAACCCTGTTAATTCCAATCCACAATTCCTCATTCTTCTCTTAATCATATAATGTCCAAGCGGCTGGACTATGGAATCATCTCCCATCCACTATCAAAGATGTTTCTATGGTAGATTTTGAAGAAACATTTCTTTACTCTGACTTAATTTCTCCTCTTTCTTTATTCTCCTTTCCCATTGAAGACTGTGATCGATATTATTTCATTTACACAGAAACACATACCGTTAGTTCTATTTTTGTATGATTTTGTTTTATTTTTTTATATTTTTCGGCATGTATTTTGAAATTTAAATTACACAAGAAACCTTTTGTTTTTATTGGTTCGTTAAAAGAAATGGCCACTTCGCAATATTCCCGCCACTGTACAAATAGGAATGTACAAGAAGATAATTAAATAAATAAAATAAGAAGTGTTATTTTTTTGTTTAAATTTCAATATTAGCGTAAAAAGGCTAAATTATTTCAAAAAAAATTATGATGGGATTGTTAAAACCGCAAACGTTTAGAAATTTATTTGTTTATTTGACAACTATTGTAGTCTGCATTACATTAACCCATTATGTAATACTGACTAAATATAAGCAAAAATAACGTGGCGAATAGCAAGTTAATGAATACAAAGCAGATAGCTGCTAAACTGCCGATATGTACAAAAAAATATGTTTACATTATCTACAGAAGCCGCCGCGCCGTATTCAGCAAGCGAAATCATAAAAACTTGAAAATGGCAATTACATTTTAGCAAACATTTGACGTAGTAAAGATGATTTTTTTAAATAATTATTTTATTTTTTGAATAAAAATATATTGATTTAATAAATATTTTAATGTCTACACAATAACAATAATTAAATATTGGACTATTAAAAAAAAAACAACTTTTTAAATAATAACCCGTCATTACGTACATCTATCAATATACATTCTCCTGATCTAGAAATCACTCCCTTATTTTACACTGACTAATCTAGTATGCATTAAAACTAACGTGTGATGGAATTAACTTAAAAATAAAAGTTACTATGTAATTTTTAGTTATACTACCACATATGTTACACATTAAAGGGATCACTAAACTACGCCATAGGTAAATCAAGTGTTAAGATTATGAGTCTAGCCTTTTGAGACTGTAATCTTACCGGTTTTTATCTATAGTTTCGTATGTTAGGCATTCTTGGTTAAATTAGATTTCATTTTTTGCTTAATTGAACTCCTTTAATTATTTTATAATTTAATGCTAGGCAACAAGCGTATGATACGCCTCCGTTCTGAGTAAAACTGAAGGTAGTGATTGATTCTTTTATTAGGACGGCCCGTCTTACAAAAGACCATCCTCTTGCAACAAAAAAAACCGTAAAACTGCTAAAAAGAAATGTGGAAAGCTAATATTATGAATGAAATAGAATCAAAGAGAAATTTTCTCTGGTGGAATATTGCTAAGAAGGTTTTCAAGAAGAATTCTCCATAAATTGAATTAGATTTGAATCAACGTCGATGTACTGCAATTGTAAAGGAATGCATCGTTTTGCATTTTCCTACGTACATATTTTCTTCGGATGAAATCTGTTGTTTGTAATGTGATGTCCCTTTCTTTGATATGTTTTTAATTAGATTCAAGTCTAGAACGCACGACTATGCAAGAAAAATAAATATTTTCTCTGATTCCACTTTATATTCCATGCTGTGGTTTACTTCTAATAACCAGATTATTGACAATAATTACTAATAAATTAAAGGCACCTTGTGTATGATGATTTGTTGTCTATTTTATAGCGATGCTATCTGATTGGTTGTTTTATTAAGTGCCTCTAATAGAAGTATAACGTAGCTGGTTCTAGATCAAGTTTAGCACGGTACGTTTTTCAGTTAAAAATGGAACTCACTTAATCCGTTAGTAAGTTTGTTCTACTCTACCTCAATAATGTTATAGTCTGTTCGGTTCTATAAAGCTTTGTATTTCAAGACTTTCAAGATTTATGCCACGCGTCTTTATAATATAATAAAAAGTATTAAGAAAAGCTTACGGGCAATAAATGCATACAAAAATATTTATTATTTACGTGATATATGTCGTCGCTGTTTACTCAAAAGTTACAAACCAAAAAAACATCATATTGAGAAATCACTAATTGAAAGTTTAGAGACCTAGGAAAAATCTGACTTTTGTGTTTCGGAAGTTTTATGTACACAACACAATAAATATTTTAAAAATAAATTCCATTAATCACATTTTCTTTCTGATACATTAAAAAATATCTGGCAGGTATTTGATGAGGCATGGCAATGAGTTAGTGAAAGGAAGGAAATATTATATGCATTATAATGCAGTGGTTAAAACACTATTTTTGTATGCAGAAATATTTTTTTTACATGTCTTTTTTATGTTTTAATATAAATCATTATAAATTACTTATTCAGCGCCATTTTTGTAATATAATGCCTCAAGGGCGCTTAACAAAGTGATTATACAAAGATACAAATTTAATTTTCACTTTTTTAATGTGTAATTTAAGAAAAACGATGTACTTTAGAGAACAAGTGGGTTTTAAGTTTTTCCGAAATTTCACTTCACTCTCACAGTTTCGCACCTCTGCTGGGAGAGCATTCTATGCCGTAGGGCCTGCGACCGCTAATGCGCGTTTGCCGAATTTAGTGCGCTGTTTGCGTAGAGGAATAATAACGTTTTCTTTCGACGTAAATGTGGCTGATCTAAGCGTAAGATGCCTGTCAGCTAGTCATCTGGAATGCAGAATTTCCTTAGGTATTCTGGAGCAGAGTTGTGCAGTGACTTATAGATAAGCCAACAGAGTTTGTATTCCGGCCTCTGCAGAAAACGTATTCAGTGTAATAATATAAAGTTATCTATTAAAAAACAAACGATTTGGATACTAACAATTTTTTTAACGGTTTTACCCTGGTAATGTTTGCCTCTTAAAGAACCATTTTTTTACGCTTCAAATGGCATATTTAACTCAAAATTTTCATTTTTAGGGTTAGTGAATTTTCCTGAATGGCGTCAATATGGTATTTGCAAATTTATAAGTAGGTATAATAAAAAAAGTCTATGCAAAAAAATGATCGAATTTTAATTTAATAGAGTTAATAGAAAGTAGTTCCAACTGTTTGAACGCTTTGAAAGTTATTTAAGTTGTTTTATATTATTTAAAGTCCATCAGTATAAGCCCATCAGTATATTAAATAATGATTACGTTATTAAATTGTGAGGTTTAAAATCAATTTTCTAGCTATTTTCTTCCAAAGTAAACCTCATTTACCTTTATACGGTTTATCATGAAATCAAAATATGAAACGTTTAACCTCTCGTTTTGTTGGAGTAAATAATAATCATCATCATCATTCCCTTTTCGCACTAATGGTGCATAGGGCACTGCATTGGCCCACCAATTGCAGCGTATCTTGTTTTCTTATGTTGTTACATGAAGGTAAGATGATCAGTCTCACGCTTCAGGTACGAGTCTATGGACTATGAAATATTTATAGAGTAAAAACACCCCTTTAAATAAATATTTAATATAAACCATGTCGGAAATCTGGAGAACCCGAGACCTCTTGCATGGTAGGCAAACAAGCTGAGTAAAAAATAGATTCTCAATAAATCGGTTTTCATCATTTTCCGTCAATTTTACGAATGAATCTCATTTTTAAAAATCTAAAACCAATTGTTTTTTTTCCTGTTGGAGAATAAATTTATTTTGTTACTGTGATTTATCTGCCCTAGTTTTCTGAAAAACTGAGATTATTTCGCTTAAAACAAAATGAAATTTAATTACCAGCCAAATTCATCTTAACGTTACGAAGGTTATTAATTTTATGTAATATTATTACACGTTGCAATTTAAGTTATCAGCGTGTCAATTAAAAAGTGAAAATATTGTTCAAATTACATACGAAAAACATAATTCATGGCGTGAAATTGTACCATAATTATAACACATTGGACAAATCATGACATTGAGTGTGCATAAATTAGCAAACATACCGTAATTAGCTGTAAAACTCCAGCGAAGCGTACAAGGAAATGACATTTTTATTTTCATTATTATAATTGTTATATTTTATTCCTAGCGTCACACCTTTCGAGCGATATTCGTGTCTTTTGTTGCAAACAATTATTATTACGAACGATAAGTATTTTTGACGGAACGAGAAATAAATCATTGGCGTCGTCCGCGCGAACTGGACGGAGTACACTGGCTCGTTGTAGTCGAGTCGTGAGGAGGTGATCAGTTGGTATAGAGACTCGGAATTCGTCGCTTGTTGATCGCTAACTGAACGCAGTTAAAAGAAAAATTCGCGAGAAAAACGAAAGTGCGTTTTTATACTCGAAAAATAAACACGACAAAATGACTGCTTATAATTGTTAAATATTTGCATTTTACAATGGACCTTTGACCCGTTATGTGAGTGATAATAATAACTACTTACGAGTATTTAAACTAAATGAAAGTGATAGTGCATATGTATATTAAAATATATTAACAAAGAAACTAAAAAAATATAAATACTGTTTAAGGGTTCCGTTTATTAGAAGCATAAGAGGGGTAGCGAATTATCATAACGTTTATGTAACAATTATTGGAAGTGCAATGCTAGTAAGCCATACATTTTTATTTAATAAAATATTATATGCGTTCTTAAAATTAACCGAAATAATTGAACCCGGAGTAAGAAACAAAAATTATTTAAACAATATAAAATAATGTACCCATAATGTAAAATTTTAAACAATTTGTTCAAATGCATGAATTTCAATATTAAATTGAAGTATTTTCCTTAATGATATTTTTTGATATGTTTACGTGCCAAAAGAGGCTAAGATTCTTTTCAAAAAAGGAATATAGAGAATTAGTTTTTAATAAGACGCGTAAAAATTATCATTATGCCTTTGCTTAAATTTCCACATTTTTTTTCCATATTATGCAAATATCTGTTTATTTTTGTGAAGTAAAAGGGCTGAAACTTTTTTTAGGACATTGGTGCTACTACTTCTACTACTAAAATCACGCCATTTTCCTGTAAGGATAGGCTACACACGTCTATCCTGACAAACATTCCAAGCTTCTTCCACATTCATACATCTTGTCATACATGCCCTTCAGTTCTGTCTGCTTTTGACATGACCAGACTTAAGATTTCGGTTTACCTAATTATGCTATGTATTTCTCGGTCGTCCTCGTCCTAGGTTACTGTTCACTCTCACCATAAATATCAGTTTTGCAATTTTTTTGCCATCTATTCGTTCTAAACACACCATATCATCGACCCTTTCTTGATCTAATCAATTATTCCTGTCTCAGATTTGCTCTCTCGCCTGATTTCATCATTCATAACGTTGTCATATATTGATTTCCCACATAGTTTAAAGCAAACCTGTAATATAAAAGTTTTTTTAACAATTCAAGGATCTTATTATACTACTATATTCTTATTTTATCTTATTTATTTGATTAATTATACAATTTAAAAAGTATTTACCTGATAAACATTTTATCATGCTTTCGTTTATAATTCTACAAATACTCTTTAAAGATAAAGGAGAAAAACTTTATGAAAAATCGTCGTCATCATTTCAAGTCCAAGAATATTGCAGTGTAGAACCACCTTAAAAACAATTATTTCACATCCACCCTGCCAGGAATCGAACCTAGGAGTACTCTTAAGCACAGTAAGAGAACGCACTAAACACACACTACGAGGCGGACTTTACTCTATTCGATTTTATTTTTAGAATATTAACCATTATTATTATTATTGCTTTATTTTTCTCAAAGCAAAAAAACACTCGTCCAGGGTTTTTATTTAATTTCACACGCATTAAAGATATAATAGAACGGACGCAGCAAACTCCGGACAACATTCATCAAGCGGAGGCGATACGGTTGGCGGGGCCATATGCTGCGGATGCCTCCTGAGAGTCTTAACCACGCTTGCCTACTATACAAGGCACCAGGTTCTCGTCGTCCTGGACGTCCTCTGCTGACTGTTTGTCGGCAGTTTATGTCAGAACTACGGGACGCGAACCTAACTTGAAAGGACGCACAGGATCTGGCAGTCAATAGAGATGCATGGAGGCTCTTTGTGGACACCATATGCTCCAACTAGGGAGCGGACATGGAATGATGATGATAAATTGTATAATTAATAATAGATTATTTTCATGACTGGTGCAAAATAAGTAACCTTTAATTAAATATCAATAAATGCAAAATAATTTCTTACCGTAAATCTAAAAAAAAATTACCTTCGATTATAAACTTAATGACCAAATTCTTTCCGTTGTAACTTCAATAAGAGATCTCGGGGTGATTCTAGACAACAAACTAAATTTTAATGAACACATTGACTGTATCATTGACAAATCTCTTAAATTCTTTGGATTTGTTAATAGAATAACTTAATAAATCCGATTTTGACAATATATTAACTCTAAAACCACTTTACTGCTCATTGGTTCGTCCTATTCTTGAATACGCCTCCGTAATATAGTCTTCTTTAAATGTTACTGATATAAATCGCATTGAATCAGTTCAGCATAAATTTATAAGAAAAATTGCCTTCAAACTAGGAATCACAAGAGATCACCATAACTATACCGACATGGAACTTTTCCTGAATATATCCAGTCTCTCACAACGTCGATTAATTGCAGATTTAATTTGCATGTTTAAGATACTTAATAGTTTATTCGATGTCCCGACTATTCTTCAACAAATATCTTTTAATGTTCCTTCACGTAGACTCAGAAATAATGAAATTCTGTTCCCGGTCATCACAAGACTTATTATGGTTTACATGCGCCTCTACCCAGAATGATTGGATTTGTTAATGAAAATAAAGGTCTTAATTATTTTGTTTGTAAATTGAGTTTTTTTACAAATTGTTGTTGCCTGTTTAGTGTATTAAAAAAAAAATTTTTTAAAAGAAGTATTTGCGTTTTTATGATTTACCCAAATATTTCATTTTGAGGGCCATTTTCAACGAGTTGTAAATAACTCACCATTAGAGATTAACTTGTCTTTGCTTTTCTTTGTTGTATTCCTTCTATTATTTGTTACTCTTTATTTTTGTTTTTCGTAATATAATAAGTTTAAATTGGACATTTTCCGTAAATTCGTTAAATAAAAATAACAATAATAAAATGAAAAATATTATTGAACTTGATTATAGTAAATTTACTCGTGAAAACAATTTTAAAGGTAATAAAGTGTATTTTCCAGATAATTACCGCGATGCGTCTTAATTTGTATTACTTGTAACGTTTTGATCTTTCTAGAACAAAGCGTATTTTCCAAATTATATCCGCTCATAAAAAGTGGAGCATATTAAATGGTAACAACAATGCGATACTAGGAAGACCTAGAAAAAAATGTCATGACCAAATCCAATAAAACTGTATTAATGTAGATGATGTAAAGTCTATATACAAAGACAGAGTGGTGTCTCGTTTTATCCCCTCTGCCTAACCCTACAGTCAAGCGGCGGGATGGTTTGTCCTTTTTTATTTAGTGTGGTACCCTGATTCTCACATACCTTTATTTGCATCTGATTATTGTGAAGAAGAAGAAGTCCTAGAAAATCAAAGTGTGAAAGCATTTAATCATGTGTAATCCTCTCGAAACCTTTAAAGATTTAAATTGGTCGAAAATTAGAAGGATTTTCCTTTTCTCTAGATTTGTAAAGTGGAATCAACTAATTACATTTTAGTAACTTAGAGATTTTTTTTCAATACATTTATTAAAAACAGGCTCTAAATGAGGTGCTTAAATATTAAAGCAGATATACCTCATAAAGCTTCAGTGTGGTGTGTAGGGAAATTTGTTGGTGAATCAAATGTAGCGCATCTGGGTCATTTCTTCCTCGAAAGTAAGATGATATAATTGATGATCGATGATAATATTACGCTTCGGATTCCAGTCTAGGGACCATCTTTGGGAGATCTATATTCTTCTACAAATATTTAAACATTATCTTTATATTAATGATTGAAACAACTGGTCTTATTTATTTTACTGAAAAAATAAAAACCTTGATGTGGGGTGTCAGACAATTTTGATGAATAGTTATTTAAACATCGTTTTTCTGCCACTCTCTCGCAAATGCCTAAATGCCTCCCCGGCGCTGTGCGGAAAAGAAAAGAAAAAACAGAGAATACGATTGTACAAAGAAAAGCAAGACCGCATTTCGTCTTAATAAATAAATATTTGTAATAAATAATGTCGACGGTGAAAAGGAAACAGTTACTAAGCCACATGTAGCAAATTTACAAAAAAGCCAATTTAAGTATTTTTAAATAATAAGAATCTGAAATTTTAAATTTTTATTTTCATAATAAAAGAATAACTTTTTAAAAATTCATAATAAAAATAAAATACAAAAAATCATAAATTGGCTCCTCTGTAAATTTGGTATAATATTATGCCCCTAGTAACTTTTTTCTTTTCTCATCGATATGTTTTACCGCAATGTTTAAAATGCTTAATATAAAATTGCTTCTTAATTAATCTTTGTACACTAACCAACGGTTTATGACCCCTAACTTTTTATAATCTATTATACATATCGCGAATTTGCTGTATTTACTGTGGGCGCTCGGGCGCTGCACGGTATGTTTGTGGATTGTTATGTAGTACCTGCTTTTGAATTTTATTGCATATTATTCGTGCAACATTTTTATTTAAAGAAATATTTTACAACAAATATATAGCAACACAAACTGTTTCATAATTTTGCATAATCACGTTACGAAATATAAAATCAAACATCTATTTTCTTATTAAGTTCTCTCCCACCCCTTCCCTATCTTGCATATTCCATTTCATATACACATTCATACACACACACACACACACACATACACACACATATATTGTTCAGTTACTTATTTTTTTTAAGGTACTTAATATTTCTTTTTGTGCAATCGTTTAATTGGATAAAAAATTACATTTTAAAATCAGCGCGTACTAACGTAAAAATTATTTTTAAATATGCCTTATTTAAACAAAAATATATTTGAAGTACTAACTTTGTGGCAATTTCTTACAATAAAATAAAAACGTCTAAAATAACTTTATTTTAAACCAATTTAAAAAAATCTACCCACCGGTTACAAAGCAACACTTCTTTATCAACGTATAATTAACAAATTATTCTTATTCTACATTATTTTTAACTGTGTTTACCAAATATTAAAATCGCAACATATGGAGCTTATGAGTCTTTTTTTGTAATGTTTTTCTGAATGATTATGATAAAATTATAAATAAACTTTTAAAAGAAACTTTTGGTTAAGTTTTACTTTTTATTATTTTGACCAACGGGCGCTTTTGCCTAAAGAGGCATCTTCAAGACTGTTGAATTGTTTACAACGTTTACAGTTTATACTATTCTAAACATATTTTGGAGATAAGATCAGATAATTATTTTAACAGGGGACAGAAAACATAAATATTTACAAAAACCGTTTATTTTCGAGACTTTAGAGACCGAAATTGCGAAAGCGCTCGTTGGTCAAAATAATAAAAAGTAAAACTAAACCAAGAAATTTCATTAATAGTTTTCTTTATAATTTTATCATAATCATTAACTATGGAGTTTTATCAAAAAAAATCAACAAAAAACATTAATATTATGTTTTTCTTGTTGTAAAGATGTTAATATTTAGTAAACGCTGTTAAAAACAACAAAAAAAACGATAATATTCATTAGTTAAACCTTGATAAAGAAGCTTGTGTAGCTTTGAAACCGGTCGATAGAAAAAACCAAGTTGTCGTGTATTTATTTTAAAATGTCTAATTATTTATTTTACGTTAATTTCGAGGTAATTACTGCAATTGGATAACTTCAAAATCAGCAATTGTGAGTTGTTCACTAAAAATATTTTTTTTTATCTTTCTCCATGAATGCTTTAAATAGACAAGTCATTCGTTCAAATTATTATAATAATATTTTAAGATTTTAATGTATCATGGCTTGCCTATTTGTAGCATGCATGGAGGAAGACACAAAAATGTGATGTTAGTGGGTAACTCAAAAATGATGATTTTTTTAGTTGTGGTAATTATCCCACGATATTACTTTCAAGATAATATATGAATATAAAAAGTGAAACAATATAATTTGAGAGATTTTGCGAAAATAAGTACACTTAAAAAAAGTAAGCACACATCTTTTTCTCTTACATCACTTCACATAACATACATTAATATTGTTATTTTTAATCAAATTTCTCTACTGAAATTTGCATTACTGATAAAATCGCTTTAATGAAATTTTATCAACTACCGTTGGTTTAAATTTTTTTCCTTACATTGCTTTTTCAAATTTTAAAGATTACTTGCTATACCTGTTATTCTTTTTTTTTCTCTGCTGCATTTATGTTTTTATACTTTAAAACTACTTTTAATTAATAAAATAAAATAAATAAAACTTTGTTTTTAACCACTATTTTTTTATTATTGTTTTTTCCACGGACCGGTTTCTTACCGATTACTTATATTGTATATGTATATAAAATCTATATATTGCTGCTCTTACTAAATTGTATCATTAATTTTGAAGATGTTTTTTTAAATTTACTTAAATTTATTGTCTTATATTATTTCATTTAAAGATTCTTCTCATCGTTTCTTTGAATCCCATAAAATATGTATCTGTATATTTATGATTTTACTTTTTGAAAATGTTCCTTTTTGAAAATGTTTTTTTTATTTTTTTATATTTGAGCATGTTTTTCACTCTTCATTTGAATTCTTACCTTTAATTACCGCACAAAAAAAATTCTTCATTTTTATTATTATTTCCATTTGTAAATACTATAAACTTTTGAATAACTTTTATTACTTTAATTTTAATTTTTAAACAACTTCCATCCATGTTTTTTTTCCTTACCTTTTTTGTACTTTCATTGATAACCTTACATGATATAATTATTAAATATAATGAAAACTTCACTGGTCCATTGGTTAAGTCCAACTGTGTAAACTATAAAACCACGTAACCGTACTGTATGTTTCCTAAAAAAAAGAATATCTTAAAAAACTTCTGTTTTCCACGTGCGTCTCAATAAGTTTTCATGAAAATCATTATAGTGCGCCTAAAAACAATTATTATGTTTACTTGGTTCACCGATAGGCAAAAAACCCCCAAATTCAATCGCACTGTACGTTTTAAATATATTTTTAAAAAGCAAAGAATATTTTCACACATAGAACGATACCGAAGAAATACTCGTATATTGTTAGTAAAAAAAATAAGTCCGACTAGATTTATAACTACTACATCCCAAGCCAAATATATTTGCATTACGTGAGAGTTCATGTGATGTTGGTTCTAGATGCAAAATAAAAAAGTAATCTATTGCGGGTATATTAGTCCATTAACCTTATAAATTGAATCAGCATTCACTTCGTAACACTTCATTATTCATGATTATGAAAATAAAACTTTGTTATTAGTGTTACACTTACACATTAATAAATAATAGATAGCAACCACTCATTCCACAATCACACCTAAAAACCATTCACCAAGTAAATAAGAAAGGCATTAATATGAACAATCTCGAAATAATATAAAATTCACAAAAGTATAAATTCTCAGAAGAATTGAATTGATAATCACACATTGATTCACATCTCGCCTTTATTGACAATGTCCCCTTTGAAATATGATACTGGACCTTCCTCATTCCACTTGCCACCTCCGTAGACTGTTAACACCCTCTTGGTCAAGTGAATATCTTTCCACATACCAAATATTAGGCTTAATTATTGTAACTTCCATTTATGTGCTAGATTTTATGAACTTAATTCCCACTAACTAAATCATTATTTTCTTCATTGATCATATTTCCGTATCTGCATTTTAGATGACTGTTCATAAATATGCTAACACTTTAGATAAGTAGTATAACCACCCTGCTTTAGGTTCCATCACTGATTATTTTGTTTGATTTTTTGTATAGATTCTATAATGACACCGTGAACAATATTCTGTATATCTATATTAGTTTTTTATCGCCCGTCAATGGGAGAAGTGCTATTCCGAAACTGTAGTAGTGTTCTTGTAAAATAAAAAAATGTCGAATTAGCAAAATTATGTTTATATTGGCAAAATTGAATTTTGCTATTGTTTTGGCGTACGAACAAACACTCTTTGACTTTTGTGATAACTACTTTGGTCTGTGAGATTTTTCTATGGGCGAGTTTCGAAAGATTTGTTATATTTAAAGATTTGAATTAGACTAGTTATTAGTTATGAAATAAAAGGCGTATATCCAAATCAAGTGACTGTGATTTGTTGTATAAAATTCAATTAACAATTATTCTACATAAATTTAACAAAATTACTCGTTTGTATGTTAGCCTACGGCTAAAATAAAGCCCTATATTGATTGTACAATCAAATGTTGTGTCAGCTGTAATTCTGATATAATAATCATTTTCTTTACGTCGTCAATACAATTAAAATAAGAAGCCTGAACGACTTTTTTTATTGTTTTAAATTAATATACATTTACGTAAATATATGGCAGGTGCTCACATTATTACAGGAACGATATTTTCGTAACCTATTGGGCTAATTTATGTTACGTGATGTTTTAAAATTTGTATGAAGTCAAAACAATACCCTCTATCCATACAAAACAAAAGCAGGCTCTAATGATATTTACTCTTCCAGCTTAGGTGCTCATAAAAATATATATACATGTACGAAATTTAAGATATATTTACTGACGTTCCTCCCAAAATTTAAGAGCAGCAAGTAAAGAAGATAATGGTACTTAATTTATTATATTTATTTAATAGTAGGAAAATGCATTAACCAATTTGTCTTGAGGGCGACAAATTTCCACTAGATTTCTTCTTGGAATTTTTTTCCTTGAGAGCCACTAATTAAATAATAATAAAAAAATAATTAAAATCAATCTACAATAATTTTACGTATTACACGTTTGTACAGACTTCTTAAATCGTGCGAAGGTTTTCACGGTCACTGTTATCAATATTATGTATCTTTTTTGGGTAATACCGTGTATGTTGGATTTGATCCGACGTTTCGGCTACCATTGCAGGAGCCATCTTTAGGGAAAACTGTGTGTTTTATAAAGAAATGTATGTGTTTATGTACTAGTAATTTGTACCGTGTCACGTCGGATCAAATCCAACATACACGGTATTACCCAAAAAAGATACATAATATTCTTAAATCGTCTTCGGAAAAATGTAGATTCGTATATTAGCCATTGTCTAGGAAATTGAGTAATTGCATATCTGAACGTGAATGCAAATATTTCAATGAAATAACCAATATACTTAACGACAGCAGAGCTAATGGTGTCAAACGTTTTAGCAAACTTGGAAAATAATAATGAGCAAATATGACTATTATGAATACTCGAATGCTACTAAAGAACATTAATATAACTTAACTTGTCAAGTCATTATGTAAAATTGATTTCAGAGTAAAAACGATATTTTTTTATACTATTCTTTATTGGGAAACGAAAAAAAAATGACCTCTTAGTAAAAAAATAAAACTTGCATTTTTTTGCGAACACAATATTTTGGAAGGGCCTGTTAAGATCTTATGGACGAAATCAACTTTCAGGAGAAAGGTGATTCTGGAATTTATTTGGGAGGAGTGATTTGAGTTAGAAACTTTTTAATGATTTTAAAATAATTTAATTTGGTTGTTTCATTCAAATTAAATGTTCATCCTTTCTATATTGTTGAGCTATTTTTTAATAATGATTTTGTTGTTAAACTTCTTGTAAAATTATTGTCACACTTTATTATTTAAGACTTTTATTCGTCCCAATTCAGTACAAACATTTTACCATGGTGTTGGGACTTGTGTTTTTCTTCTTCTTATGGTTTCTCTCCCCAATGGAGGTTGGAAATCATCGTAGCGATTCTTATTTTGTTGGCAACTGCCCTTAACAAGGACTAAGTGCTGCAATGGAACCAGTCGCGCAAGTTCTTAAGCCTTCTACCTGCACTGCGTTTTCCTTCAATCCTTATCTGCAGAATGACTGGTAAAATTTTATATTTTCGCCTCTCATCACATGCCCAAAGTACTCAAGTTTTCTTTTTTTTTATGGTCTTTAGTACCTATTTATCTTTTTCCATTCGTCAGAGAAGATCATTGATTCGGACTCTATCCACCCAGAAGATTTTTAATATCCTCCTGTAGCACCACATTTCAAAGGTTTTGATCTTTTTTGAAGTGTTTGGGTGAGTGCCCACGTTTCGACGCCGTAAAAAAGTACTGAAAAGACGTAACATCGAGCAATGCGCTTTCGGTGGTCTAAATTAAAGTCTCTACTGCAAAGAAGGTCACGCATCCTGAAAAAACAGTCTCGCGCCATCTCTATTTTGACTTTAATCACTTGCGAGTGATCCCATTTATCATTCAGCCAGCATCCTAAATATTCATATTGATGAACTTGCTCAATAACCTGCCCTCCAAGTTTTAAAGTAATTGGGAAAGTTTGAGGCTTTTTCCAAATAACCATACATTTAGTCTTGGAAATATTCATCTCTAGGCCTTTATTCAAACTTGCCGTGTTAACTTTGTTCAATAATAGTCACAGGCTTTTCATAATATCTGCTAGAAGGACAGTATCATCCGCATATCGGATATTGTTTATAATGCCGTTTGTTAGTTCATTTAGCGTATCTCTAAAAATGGCTTCTGAGTACATATCAAAAAGGAGAAGAGACAGAATGCATGCTTGCCGGACTCCTCGACATATGCCTATATCCGATGTCAATTCATCATCCTTTTTCACTGCAGCTTTTTGATGCCAGTAGAG